>NC_142794.1:46243283-46450783 GCF_049724085.1 Artemia sp. Qi Xiang Cuo
TTTGTTAGTGTTAAGAAAATCTTGCTACTTCTGACAGAAAAGTTGCTATTAAAATCAAAAATATTACTTCTAAGAACAAATTTGGTATCTTTGGTAGAAAACTTGCTAGTTCGAATAGAAAAAGTGTTATCACTGACGAAAAATATTATTTCTAAGAGAAATTTTGTTTGTTCAGTAAAAGTATGTTAGTATTAGGGTAAAATATCATTACTTTGATGAGAAGGATTGTTAGTGTTAAGAAAAACTTGCTACTTCTGACAGAAAAGTTGTTATCACAATAAAAAAATTTTACTTCTAAGAATAAATTCGGTATCATTGGTAGAAAACATGCTAGTTCGAACAGAAAAAGTGTTATCAGTGATGAAAAATATTATTTCCATGAAAAATTTGCGTCTGTTCAGTAAAAGGATGTTAGCATTAAAGTAAAATATCATTAATTTGAAGAGAATGTTTGTTAGTGTTAAGCAAAAATTGCTACTTCTGACAGAAAAGTTGTTATCACAATCAAAAAAATGTTACTTCTATGAAAAAATTTGGTATCTTTGCTAGAAAACTTGCTAGTTCGAACAGAAAAAGTGTTATCAGTTATGAAAAATATTATTTCTAAGAGAAATTTGTTTGTGTTCAGTAAAATTATGTGATTATTAAGTTAATTTTTTTTTAATTTTACTAGATGTGTTTTTAGTTTTACGAAAAACTTGCTACTTGTTACAGAAAAGTTTATATAACAATCAATAAATGTTACTTCTAAGAAAAAATTTGGTATCTTTGCTAGAAAACTTGCTAGTTCGAACAGAAAAAGTGTTATCACTGACGAAAAATATTATTTCTAAGAGAAATTTGTGTGTTTTCAGTAAAAGTATGTTAGTATTAAAGTAGAATATCGTTACTTTGATGAGAATGTTTGTTAGTGTTAAGCAAAACTTGCTACTTTTGACAGAAAAGTTGTTATTACAATCAAAAAATGGTACTTCTACGAAAAAATTTGGTATCTTTGGTAGAAAACTTGCTAGTTCGAACAGAAAAAGTGTTATCATTGACGAAAAATATTATTTCTAGGAGAAATTTCTGTTTGTTCAGTAAAAGTATGTTAGTATTAAGGTAAAACATCATTACTTTGATGAGAATGTTTGTTAGTGTTAAGCAAAACTTGCTACTTCTGACAGAAAAGTTGTTATCACAATCAAAAAATGTTACTTCTATGAAAATATTTGGTATCTTTGGTAGAAAACTTCATAGTGCGAACAGAAAAGTGTTATCAGTGATGAAAAATTAGTATTAAGGTAAAATATCATTACTTTGATGAGAAGGTTTGTTAGTGTTAAGCAAAACTTTCTACTTCTGACAGAAAAGTTGTTATCACAATCAAAAATGTCATTTCTAAGAAAAAATTTGGTATCTTTGATAGAAAACTTGCTAGTTCGAACAGAAAAAGTATTATCACTGATGAAAAATATTATTTCTAAGAGAAATTGGCGTGTGTTCAGTAAAAGTATGTTAGTATTAAAATAAAATATCATTACTTTGATGAGTGGGTTTGTTAGTGTTAAGCAAAACTTGCTAGTTCTGACAGAAAAGTTGTTATCACAATAAAAAAATGTTACTTCTATGAAAATATTTGGTATCTTTGGTAGAAAACTTGCTAGTTTGAACAGAAAAGTGTTATCAGTGATGAAAAATATTATTTCTAAGAGAAATTTTTGTTTGTTGGTCTTTTGGGTGTGTCGGGGGGCCTTTGGGGGCCTTTGGGTTCGGTGTCCTTTGGTGGGCAGTGTGGGGACCGGGGGGCCTGGGGCCTTTGAGGACCGGGGGGTTCCTTCGGGTTTGGGATTACTTTTTCTATCTTCCACCGAAAAATTAGAATTGAACTTTAAATTTCTTTATGTCTTTGTGAAATAAAGAACTGAAGTGGAAGATTTTTGTTTTCTCTGGAGAAATAAGAATTGCAGTGTGTTCTTTGGTAAAGTTCAGAAGAGAACTTGGACTTTTCTTCACTTCGTTGAGAAAATTTGGAACAGTATTTTAAATTTTTCATCCCTTTGAGAAAAATCTGAACTAAAGTGGAAAATTTTTATATTATTTGGAAAAATAGAATTGAATAAAAACTAATTTCTTTTTCATTGAGAAAATTCAGAAGAGAACTTGAACTTTTCTTCACTTCATTTAGAAACTTTAAAATTGAAATAGAACTGCTTTTCTTTCGAGAAAATATTCACAGCTATGATATAGCTTTTTCTATCTACTATGGAAAAATTTAGAATTTGTAAAATTGGTTTAAGAATCATATTAAGAAAATAAACTTGTTCTGAAATGTCTTTGAAAAGTATTTCCTGGTGTTGGGGTATCCAAAAAGCTGTAAAGTATAGTTGTGGGTAAAGAAGATAAGTACTTCGAGTTGGACAATGAGATTAGGTGGGACATTAAGAAAGTAACTTGCTCTGAAATGGTCTTTGAAAAGTATTTCTAGTTGTTGAAGTATCAAAAAAGATATAAAGTATAGTTGTGGGTGAAAAAGACAAGTACTTCAAGTTTGAAAATGGGTTTAGGAGGGTTATTAAGAAAGTAACTTGCTCTGAAATGGTCTTTGAAAAGTATTTCTTGGTGTTGAGGTATCCAAAATGCTGTAAAGTATAGTTGTGGGTAAAAAAGATAAGTACTTCACGTTGGAACATGGGTTTAGGAAGGATATTAAGAAAGTAACTTGCTTTAAAATGGTCTTTGAAAAGTATTTCTTATTGTTGAGGCATCCAAAAAGCTTTAAAGTATAGTTTTGGGCGCAAAAGATAAGTACTTCAAGTTGGAGGATGGGTTTAGAAGGAACATATAGAATGTAACTTGCTCTGAAATGATCTTTGAAATATACCTCTTGGTGTTTGGACAATCAAAACGCTGTAAGGTATAGTTGTGGGTGAATATGATAAGTACTTCAAGTTGCAAAATGGGTTTAGGAGGGACATTAAGAAAGTAACTTGCTCTGAAATGGTCTTTGAAAGGTATTTCTTGGTGTTGAGGTAACCAAAAAGCTGTAAAGTATAGTTGTGGATGAAAAAGAAAAGTACTTTAAGTTGGAAAATGGGTTTACGAGGGACATTCAGAAATTAACTTCCTCTGAAATGCACCTTGAAAGGTATTTTTTGGTGATATGTTATCCAAAAAGCTGTAAATTATAGTTGTGGTCGAAAAAAGTAAGTAATTAAAGCTGCAAAATTGGTTTAGGAATGCCATTCAGAATGTAACATGCTCTGTAATGGTCTTTGAAAAGTATTTCTTGGTGTTGAGGTAACCAAAAAGCTGTAAAGTAGAGTTGTGAGGGACAAAGATAAGTACTTCAAGTTGAAAAATGGGTTTAGGAGTGATATTAAGAAAGTAACTTGCTCTGAAATGGTCTTTGAAAGGTATTTCTTGGTGTTGAGGTAGCCAAGAAGCTGTAAAGTATAGTTGTGGGTGAAAAGATAAGTACTTCAATTTGGAAAATTGGTTTAGGAGGGACATTAAGAAAGTAACTTGCTCTGAAATGGTCTTTGAAAAGTATTTCTTGGTGTTGAGGTATCCAAAATCTGTAAAGTACAGTTGTGGGTGAAAAAGATAAGTACTTCAAATTGCAAAATGGGTGTAGGAGGGATATTGGGACTGTTACTGTCAGTGTAAGTGTCTTTGCTTAGTATTTTTTGTTATTGAGGTACCAAGAAAGTGGTTAAGGATAGTTGAGGATTCCGGAGTTATTTACTTCAAACTGGAAAAATGGGCTTAGGGTGGACATAAATTAAGTTACCAGCTCTCAACTTGGCTAAGTATTGTGTTACGACGAGTTGAGAAAACACAAATGCTGAAAACTATATTTGAGGGAGACAAACATAAGTAATTCAAGTTGGAAAATGTGTTTAGGAGGGACATTAAGAAAGTAACTTGCTCTGAAATGGTCTTTGAAATGTATTTCTTGGTGTTGAGGTATCCAAAAAGCTGTAAAGTATAGTTGCGGGTGAAAAAGATAAGTACTGCAAGTTGGAAGCTGGGTTTAGGAGGGACATTAAGAAAGTAACTTGCTCTGAAATGGTCTTTGAAAAGTATTTCTTGGTGTTGAGGTATCCAAAAAGCTGTAAAGTATAGTTGTGGTAGAAAAAGATAAGTACTTCAAGTTGCACAATGGGTATAGGAGGAACATTAAGAAAGTAACTTGCTTGTCTTAGTCGATTACGTCATTCTATGCCCATAAATGGATTCCCGTCAGGACCTCCTGATAGGGTTCTACCGATTATGTAATCAATTTCTCAGAAATCCAATTGTCGTAGTAGATTAAGTCATTCTATGCCCATAAATGAATTCCCGACATGACCTTCTGATAGGGTTCTACCGATTATGTAATCAATTTCTCAGAAATCCATTTGTCCTAGTCGATTACGTCATTCTATGCCCAGAAATGTATTCCTGTCATGACCTTCTGATAGGGTTTTACCGATTATGTAATCAATTTCTCAGAAATCCATTTGTCCTAGTTGATTACGTCATTCTATGCCCATAAAAGAATTCCCGTCATGACATTCTGATAGGGTTCTACCGATTATGTAATCAATTTCTCTGAAATCCATTTGTCCTAGTTGATTACGTCATTCTATGCCCATAAATGGATTCCCGTCACGAGCTCCTTATAGGGTTCTACCGATTATGTAATCAATTTCTCGGGAATTCGCTCCCTTCGATTACGCAATCAATATATCTCTTCCCCACCTTCCCCTTAGAAACATCAAATTAATTCCCCTTTCGTGAATCAATAATTCCCCTTAGAAACAACAAATTAATTCCCATTTCGTGACATATCAATCAATCTTGACATCACCTGTCAGATATTATTAAACTTCGCCTGGAAACAATTTGAATAATGATTGACAGTACCTGTCAGACATTATTAAACTTTGCCCGGAAACAATTTGATTAATGACTGACAGCACAGGTGTTCCAAATTCCAAATCGCTTTAATTAACCACGTGTTCTCCCTAGGGAGGCTATGCCCATATATGGACTCCCGTTTGTATCAATAGGGTCATCTCTACTGGCAACTAACCCCTCTCTCACGCCCACTGTTTCCCCAAACATCCAATCAAAATTCTGAGATAGACATTTTGTTCTGCGTAGTTGATTTCCAGATAGAAATTATGTTTTTAAGGAGGACACTTCCCCACAACCCTCATGGTAAGGGTTGTAAGTTATACCCTGGGGGCATATAAGGTTTTTACAGATAGTGTTGTCGTAAAAACTTCAAAAAAGGCTCATTCGATTGAAAATTCAAAGGGCTAATGACCGTTTTAATAGTCGAAAGTGATTTGAGGGCAACTAACCCCCCTCTCACGCCCACATTTTCCCCAAACACATGCGATCAAAATTTTGAAGTATGCATTTTGTTCAAAGTAGTTGAAAGTTTTGGAAATTGGGTCTTTGAGGTTGATAACCCCCCTCAGAGCCCTGAGGGCAAGGGTTGTAAGTTATGCCCTTGGGGCATATAAGGTTTTTATAGAAAGTCTTGTCGTAGGAACTCCGAAAAAAGCTCATCTGATTGAAAATTGAAAGGTTTAGTGCCCTATTTAACAGTGGAAAGTGATTGGAGAGCAAATAACCCCCTCTCACGCTCACCATTTCCCCAAACACATCCAATCAAAATTTTGAAATAGGTATTTTGTTCAACGTAGTTGAAAATTCTGGAAATTATGTCTCTGAGGATGACAACTCCTCAGGGCAAGGGTTTTAAGGTTATGCCCTGGGGGCATATAAGGTTTTTATAGAAAGATTTTTCGTAGAAACTTTACAAAGGGTTCATTTGATTGGAAATTCAAAGGGCTAGTGAGATAGACATTTTGTTCAACGTAGTTGAAAGGTCTGGAAATTATGTCTATGAGGATGACACTCCCCCTACAGCTCTCAGGGTAAGGGTTGTAAGTTATACCCTGGGGGTATATAAGGCTGTTTTAGAAAGCGTTGTTGTAAAAACTTCAAAAAGAGCTCACTCGATTGGAAATTGAAAGGGCTAGTGTCCTTTTTAATACTTGAAAGTAATTGGAGGGCAGCTAACCCCCCTCTTGTGCCCACCATTTCCCCAAACCCATGCAATCAGAATTTTTAGATATCCATTTTCTTCAGCGTAGTTAATAGTTCTGGAAATTAGGTCTTTGAGAATGATAACCCCCTCAGAGCCCTCAGGGCAAAGGTTGTAAGTTATGCCCTGGGGGCATATAAGGTTTTTATAGAAAGCGTGCTCGTAGAAACTTCAGAAAGGGCTCATTTGATTGGAAATTGAAAGGGCTACTACCCTTTTTAATAGTCAAAAGTAATGGGAGAGCAACTAATCCCCCTCTCACGCCCACCACTTCCCCAAAACACATCCAATTAAAATTTTGAGATAGCCATTTTGTTCAACGTAGTTCTGAAAGTTCTGAAAATTAGGTCTTTGAGGATGATACCCCCCCACAGCCTTCAAGACGATGGTTATAAGTTATACCTTGGGGACATAAAAGGTTTTTTTTTTATAAAAAACGTTGTCATCGAAACTTCACAAATAGCTCATTCAATTCGAAATTAAAAGGGCTAGTGTCCTTTTTAATAGGCTAGTCGAAACTAATTGGAGGTCAACTAACCCCTCTCTCACGCCCACCGTTTCCCCAAACATCCAATCAAAATTCTGAGATAGCCTATTTTGTTCAGTGTAGTTGAAAGTTTTGGATGTTATGCCTGAGGATGACACCCCTCAGGGCAAGGGTTGTAAGTTATTTCCTGGGGGCATATAAGGTTTTTTAGAGAGCGTTGTCATAGGAACTTCGAAAAGGGCTCATTCAATTGTAAATTGAAAGGGATAATGCCCCTTTCAATAATGAAAAGTGATTGGAGGGAAACTAACACCCCCTCCCCCCACGCCCATAATTTTTGGATATTAGGAAGTTATGTCTTCGCCAGCGTTGTCGTAGAAACTTCAAAAGGGACTAGTCCAATTGGGAATTGAGAGGGCTAGTGCCCTTATTAACTAGTCAAAGGCGATCGGAGGGCAAATCCCACCCCCACGTCCATCATTTCTCTAAACACTTCTTTTCAACATTTTGATTCAGCCATTTTGTTGAACGTAGTTGAAGGGTCCGGATATTATGTTTTTGAGTATGACAATCCCCTCACAGCCCTCAGGGCTAAGGTTGTAAGTTATGCCCTGGAGGCACATAATGTTTTTATAGAAAGTGTTGTCGTAAAAACTTCAAAAGGGCTCTTTCGATTGAAAATTGAGAGGGCTACTACCCTTTTTATTAGTTAAAAGCAATCGGAGGGATAATCCCCCCACGCTCATCGTTCCCCCGAACATTTCCTATCAACATCTTGTTCAACGTAGTTGAAAGGTCTGCAAATGATGTCTTTGAGGATGACAATCCTGCCCCCATAGCCTTCAGGACAATGGTAGTAACTTATACCCTCGGGGCATATAAGGTTTTTATAGAAAGTTTTGTCGTAGAAGCTTCTAAAAGGGCTCAATTGATTGGAAATTGAGAGGACTAGTGCCTTTTTTATTGGTCAAAAGTTTTCAGTGGGCAAATGACCCCCCTCACGCCCATCATTTTCCCAAACACTTCCAATCAAAATTTTTATATAGTCATTTTGTTTAGCCTATCAGAAAGGTCTGGAAATTAGGAGGATAGCAAATCCACCTAGCCCTCAGGACAAGCGTTGTAAATTATGCCATAGGGGCATACAGGGTTTTTATAGAAAGTATGGTCATATAAACTTCGGAGGGGGCTCATTGGATTCGTAATCACACGCTCTAGGGCTCTTTTTAGGAGTCAAAGTGATCAGAGGGCAGCTACCCCCTCCCCCTGCACACACGTCGTATTGTCCCGAAATGCGTCAAGTAGAAGTTTTAAGATAGCCATTCTATTCAAAATAGTCTAAATATCATGTAATAAGGCTTTTGGGGCTGTAACAAACCCCTGAGATCAGGGGCAAGGATTGTAAGTTATGCCCAGGGTATATTTAAGGTTTTCATGGAAGGGATGGTTGTTTAACTTTAGAAGACAGTGTTTCTCCTTGAAAAAGATTATGTCAATACAAAACGAACAGAAATTAATCGAAAAAACTTTTTGTACAAAAAAAGTTTTTGAAAAAAAAAGTAAAGGACTCCATTAAACCAAAAATGAACAAAAATAGAATCGAATAATCTACCAAGCATACAATTACACAAATCAGTATCAATAAATCAATGAAACCCAAAACAAACAGAAATTAAAATAAGTTAAACTCAAAACGAGCAGAAATTAATATGAGTAGGGTTCTAAACCCTATGCTTTCTAAAAGCCAGAATATACACAATAAATAGAAAAGTAGTGCTGACAAACATAAATAATAAACAACACAGAAAATGAAACTCATAGTGCTGTAAGAAAATATTTACTATTATATTAATGGTGACCGGCGTTTACCCCCCCCCCCGCGGAAAATACCCTCCCGTAAAATTCCCCCCGGAAAATACCCCCCCCCCTTCTGAAAATATTAATATACAAACGACCTTTACTTTGGCAGCATAGCCTATTGTTGGGAGCCACAATTCGAGGTGATCAAACAACAGTCTTGGTTTTGGAAAGCCTAGGCTTTCCCAGAGAAAGAGAGAGATCTGCGCTTGGCATACCGACTATTGTAAAGATCTTCAGTGTCCTTTCTCGTTGCATGCATGTGGGTTTTAGTTCTTTTAAAAACTGTAGGAAACAGTGTCTGCATTTAATTTCGGATCTGTATGATTCATGAGGCTAAACTGATGCCTTCAAAAGGAATCAGTTTATTAGGCAAGTATTGTTATTGCTCGTTAAATGAAGGGCTCAGTGTTAAAGGGAGCCACAACAATGCAGACAAATAAAAGACAAGAATCCTACACATGCTCACGAATTCATTCCAGGAAAGGAGCAGATTCCTGTAAAACGAAATCCACTACAATAAGTGAATAATTTGAGAAGTCTTAGGCCGCCTCCCTAATAGAATCGCATTCTACAGAATATGACTACATTCATTTTGTATATTCAAAATTCAGAAAGCTTGGTTCACATCAGGTCTAAATTCCCGTATAATTGGATTATTGTTTTTGTTTTTTACTTGTTTCGTCAATGTATTTCTTATCGTACCTAGCGCTGAAACGAACACTAATACTAAGAAGGGGGTACCTGATTTATTTATATGATATGGTATATGACATGTCCGGGTAGAGGTTAGGAATCTGCGATACCTTTACAGTTTTCGGTCTGGTTTGGTCCGTTTAAATTCAAAGTTGGTTTTACGCTATGTGATTTCATTTAAACTGCTCTTTGGAATTTAACAACAGGCTTCTTTATGGCTGAGTGATTTAGATCGGTTAGTATCTACTCTAACGAGTAAAATTTTTCTAATAGTGTTTGCATAAGTTTCGTTTACTCAGCCGACGCAAGGAATAACAAAATACCATCCCTTACTTTTTGTTCTCGCAATATAAGGTAAATCACAATCATGTAGCATAATTACCAAGTGACTGAATCAGTCTTAAATTTGAAGTACCAACCTAGGGTAAAAGTATAGCATAGGACAGAAAAATAAAAATTAGGCAAATGTAGGCCTACGTTAGATTTTCCATTAAGTTCTCTTTCTAAAAAGCGAAAACTTTCAGATGGCTTACCTTCTACAAAAATGAGGGAAAAGAAATTAAATCACACACTACATCAATTGACAAAATCATAAAAGTGAAAAATATATTAATAAACTTAACAGAAAAACGTAAAACATACCTTTGGGGTTTGTTATGTTTTTAACCACTAATCTAAACGCATTTGTTTTGCAAAAAATATAGAATTAGGTGTCAGTTTAAAGTCCATTAGATTGGCTTTAAATTTGATTTGCACGTAAAATGATTTAGAAAGAGAGTAAAAAACAGATCGATTAATGTTTTCACCTTGCTCTTACGTCAATAATGTAATCGTGAACATACCATAATAATCACTGCCGTAGCGATTGCGTCCTATTCCAATTTTTCTAAGGGGATGGAATGTAGCTTCAGGTTATACACCAGTTTTTTTTTGTTTTTTTTTTGGGGGGGGGGTATTATTAGCTTTTCTGTTTATTTCTCATCAGGATTTGGTTCATAATACTAAGTAAAGTCAATTCAAAAATAAAATCAGCTTACTTGCTAGCTAAGGCTATATTTGACCTCATTAGGAAGAGGGTGGCTCGGACGTAATTGCGGCGTCAACCGTTATTATGTTTGGACAGAGCATTGAATTGGAGAATCCAATGGTATACATTTTGGTACTTGTATGATATATCCCCTACCGCTCAAGTTGTTGATGCATTGACGCACTGTAAATCGGCTTCTTTCGCTAGTTTCTTTCACCTTAGCATGAGGAAAGACAAAGAAAAGTGACAGCATAGATGGGGAATATATAGTTTGGGCTATATATTTGCGCATTAGGGGGGGGGGGTATAGTATTTCGACAGTGTTAAGTCAGAAAATATTCTTACTTCATAATATGCAGAAAAACTGTAGCTAACACATTTTGCATGCAAACCTGCTGAACTTTACCCCCCCCCCCCCAATGTGCAAATATAATACCCAAATTTGTTTCTAAAGTGTTATATTTTTATCATACGTAGGTATATTTTACTATGACTAACCTAACTTCTCTTCTTAAGCGGTAGGGGGTATAGGTACTTTCCCATCATATTGGTCTTTACAAGGAAACCAGTCACGAAAAACCCGTTTTTGACGGGTTAATTCAAGACACCGCTATACAGGATATACCGCTTTCTTCGCGATTTTATGTTTTATACAGTAATGCAAAGCTTAGCATGGTTTTCAATGCGTTTACGATATTTAAACTGTTTGTTTTTGAGGGTTTGTGGGGAGAAAAAGGTACCTAGGTTAGGTAAGGTTACGTATTTAATATATGCTATGCTTTACAACCCCACCACCCCCACCCCCTAATGTGCAAATATATAGCCCAAATTTGTTTATAAACTATTATATATTCATCCTATTTTATTTCATTAGCATTAACCAAACTTGAATTTTTAGAAAGGCCCATATAATGGGAAAGTACCGGGGTATATCATACGAGTACCCACATTTTTTTGTCTTATCTAATTCCTACCCAATATTATACCGTTAACCCTCCCCCTAGTTCCCTGTTACTCTTTGACTTGTGTTGTCATATGCTCTCTTAACTTAAGTATCGTGCGCATATCAGTGAACCAGAGCTCCTTGATAAGACATTTAAAATTAAGTGTGATTTTCTAAAGATACGGAACATAATTAATTGCCATAGTGTTCAAGTTCACTGTTTCATTTAATGAAAGCACCTGCTTTATATATACAACTGTAGTCACGTCCACACGAGTTGATGACCTAGCTTTGAGTGCTTAAGTATGGTTCGCAGGTGCATACCTAGAGACTTATTTTGGCCACAGGGCAAAACGCTTGGGAAATTTAGGATAGCGATTTTTCAGTTTTCACTATCTCAGAGAGCAGATCGGCTAGGTTAATAAAATTTTCAGGAATGGATCTATGGCCCAAAATAGAGCTAAAAAATTAGTTTGAAAATCCTGCTTCCACCTGTTCCCCCTCCAAACCACTGACTGTTCACCAATCTCAGAAAAGTCTTTTTCTAGTAGGATAAAACCTTGAGAAAGTGATCTACTGTCCAACAATGGGTCTGTAAAGGTGCTTGTTTTGTTTAAAACGGGACTATCACCCGGAACTCACAAACGGGAGTCTGCTGATATTTAATTAAAATCAAGTAGTTGCGGGCATCAAGCCATGGCTACTCATAGGCAGCGCAATAACGCTGCCTAAGTAAAGAACGATGTTGGCACAATGTATTATTTTTTTCTGGTTTTGGCCAGGGCACATCATATCGAAGGAGTTGTCGTAGAAACGAAAAGGGCTCATTCAAGTAGAAATTGGAATGGCTAGTACCCTTTTTAATAGCCGAAAGTGATTGGAAGGCAACTAACACCCCTTTACACGCCCACCATTTCCCCAAAAACATCCAATAGAAATTTTGAGATAGCCATTTTGTTCAGCGTAGTTGATTTCCAGATAGAAACTATGTTTTTGAGGAGGACATTCCCCCCACAGCCCTCAGGGCAAGGGTTTTAAGTTCTGTCCTGGAGGCATATAAGGTTTTTACAGAAAGCTTTGTCGTAGAAACTTCAAAAAGGCCTCATCCGATTGGAAATTCAAAGGGCTAGTGTCCTTTTTAATTGTCGAAAGTGATTGGAGGGCAACTAACCCCCCTCTCCCACCCACCATTTCGCCAAACACATCCAATCAAAACTTTAAGATAGCCATATTGTTCAACGTAGTTGAAAATTCTGGAAATTAGGTCTTTGAAGATGACAACCCCCCCCCCCACAGCCCTCAGGGGCAGGGTTGTAAGTTATGCCATGGGGGCATGTAAGTTTTTATAGAAAGCGTTGTCATAGTAACTTCAAAAAGGGCTCATTCGATTGAAAATTGAAATGGCTAGTGCCCTTTTTAATAGTCGAAAGGGAATGGAAGGCAACTAACATCCTTCCACGCCCATCATTTCCCCAAACACATCCAATCAAAATTTTGAGATAGCAATTTTGTTCAACGCAGTTGAAAGTTCTGGAAGTTATATCTTTGAGCAAAGCACTCCCCACACAGGCTTCAGGGCAAGGGCTATACGTTATGCCCTGGGGGCTTATAAGGTTTTTATTGAAAGCTTTGTCGTAGAAACCAGAAAAAGGGCTCATTCGATTGGCAATTAAAACGGTCACTATCTTTTTTTATAGTAAAAAGGGATTTAAGGGCAACTAACCATATCTCACGCCCACCGTTTCCCCAAACACATCCAATCAAAATTTTGAGATACCTATTTTGTTCAACTTAGTTGAGTATTCTGAAAATTAGGTCTTTGAGGATGATAACCCCCTTAGCCTCAGGGCAAGGGTTGTAAGTTATGCCCTGCGGGCATATATAATCCCCCTCTCACGCCAACTTTTTCCCCAAGCACATACAATCAAGATTTTAGATAGCTATTTTGTTCAACGTAGTTAAAAGTTTTGGAAATTAGGCCTTTGAGGATAGTAAACCCCTCTGAGCCATCAGGGCAAGGGATGTAAGTTGTGCCCTGGGGCATATAAGGTTCTTAAAGAAAGTGTTGTAGAAACTTCAAAAAGGGCTCATTCGATTGGAAATTGAAAGGGCTAGTGTCCTTTTTAATAGTCGAAAGTCATTGAAGGGCAAATAACCCCTCTCTCGCGTCCATTATTCCTCAAACACATCCAATCCAAATTTTAAGATATCCATTTTGTTCAACGTAGTTGAAAGTTCTGGGAATTAGGTCTTTGAGGATTATAACCCAACCACCCACAGCCTTCGTTCAAGGATTGTCAGTTATGCCCCGGGGGCATATAAGGTTTTCATAGAAAGCGATGTTGTAGAAACTTGAAAAAGGGCTCATTCGATTGGAAATTCAAAGGGCTAGTGCCCTTTTTAATAGTCGAAAGTGATTGAAGGGCAACTAACCATATCTCACGCCCACCTTTTCCCCAAACACATCCAATCTAACTTTTGAGATAACTATTTTGTTCACCGTAGTTGAGTATTCTGAAAATTAGGTCTATGAGGATGATAACCCCCTTAGCCTCAGGGTAAGGTTGTAAGTTATGCCCTGCGGGCATATATGGTTTTTATAGAAAGTTTTTTCCTAGAAATTTCAAAAAGGGCTCATTTGAATGGAAATTGAAAGGGCAAATGCCCTTTTTAATAGTCGAAAGTAAATGGAGAGCAACTAACCCCCCTCTCACGCCCACCATTTTCCCAAACACATTCAATCAAAGTTTAGAGATAACCATTTTGTTCAACGTAGCTGAGAGTTTTGAAAATTATGTATTTGACGATGACAAACCCCCAGAGCCCCCAGGGCAAAGGTTGTAAGTTGTGACCTGGGGACATATAAGGTTTTTGTTGATTGCGTTGTCGTAGAAACTTCAAAAGGGGATTGTTCAATGGGAAAATTTAAAAACCCCAGCCCTTTTTATGGGAAATGGGAATTTAACCCCCTTAGCCTCAGGGCAAGGGTTGTAAGTTATGCCCTGCGGGCATATAAGGTTTTTATAGAAAGTTTTATCGTAGAAATTTCAAAAGGGCTCATTTGATTGGAAATTGAAATGCCTAGTGCCCTTTTTAATAGTCGAAAGTGATAGGAGGGTAAATAACCCCAGTAGAGATGCCTTATTGACTCCGAACGGGGCACCATATTTGGGCATAGAGTCCCTAGGGAGAACACGTGTTTAATGGGGTCAATGACCTAAATTTCCAAAGGTCATTAATCAAATTGTTTCCGGGGAAGTTAATTAATGTCTGACAGATGACGTCAAGTTAATTAATGTCTTTGGAGTTCGACCAGAATTGTTTGCATGGCAAAGTTTAGATCACACGTGACAGGTGATGTCAAGATTGATTGATTATGCACGAAAGGGGAATTAATTTGTTGTTTCCAAAGAGAATTATTGATTCAAAAAAGGGGAATTAATTTGTTGTTTCTAAGGGGAAGGTGGGGAAGAGATATATTGATTGCGTAATCGAAGGGAGAGACTTCCCGAGAAATTGATTACATAATCGGTAGAACCCTATCAGGAGCTCGTGACGGGAATCCATTTATGTGAATAGAATGACGTAATCAACTAGTACTAATGTATTTCTGAGAAAATGAATACATAATCGGTAGAACCCTATCAGGAGCTCGTGACGGGACTCCCTTTATGTGCATATAATGACGTAATCAACTAGTACAAATGTATTTCAGAGAAATTGATTACATAATCGGTATAACCCTATCTGTTGCTCGTTACGGGAATCAATTTTTGTGCATATAATGAGTAAAAAACACTGTAAAATTGATTTCTTAGTAAATTATTGAATTATCGGTAGAACACTATCAGGAGCTCCGGACGAGACACCATTTATGTGCATATAATGACGTAATCAACTAGGACAAATGGATTTCTGAGAAATTGATTACATAATCGGTAGAACCCTATCAGAAGGTCCTGACGGGAACAAGTTACTTTCTTAATGTCCCTCCTAAACCCATTTTTCAACTTGAAGTACTTATCTTTTCATTCACAACTATACTTTAAAGCTTTTTGGTTACCTCAACACCAAGAAATACTTTTCAAAGACCATTTCAGAACAAGTTACTTTCTTAATGTCCCTCCTAAACCCATTTTTCAAAATGAAGTACTTATCTTTTTAATTCACAACTATCACAAATTATACAGTACAGCTTTTAGGTTGACTCAACAAAAAGAAATACTTTTCAAAAAACATTTCAGAACGAGCTAATTTCTGAATGTCACTCGTAAACCCATTTTTCAACTGGAAGTACTTTTCTTTTTCAACCACAACTATACTTACCGATATTTGGATGCCTCTACACCAATACATACTTTTCAATGACCATTTCAGAGCACGATACTTTCTTGTTTTCCCTCATAACCATATTTTTCAACTTGAAGTACTTATCTATTTCACCCACAACTATACTTTACAGCTTTTTGGATACCTCAACACCAAGAAATACTTTTCAAAGACCATATCAGAGCAAGTTACTTTCTTGATGTCCCTACTAAAGCAATTTTCAAATTTGTAGTAATTATCTTTTTAACCCACACCTAGAATTTTCAGCTTTTTGGATAACTCAAAACCTAGAAATACTTTTCAAAGACCATTCCAGAGCAAGTTGCTTTCTTAATATCCATTCTAAACCCATTTTCCAACTTGAAGCACTTATCTTTTTCACCAAAAACTATACTTTACAGCTTTTTGGTTACCTCAACACAATGAAATACTTTTCAAAGACCATTTCAGAGCAAGTTACTTTATTAATATCCATCCTAAACCAATTTTACAAGTTGAAGTAATTATCTTTTAATTCAAAACTATACTTTACATCTTTTTTGTTACCTCAACAACAAGATATACTATTCAAAGACCATGTCAGAGCAAGTTACTTTATGAATGTCCCTAATACACCCATTTTACCACTTGCACTAATTAGCTTTTTCATTCGAACCTATAATGTACATATTTTTGGTTACATCAACACGAAGAATTAATTTTCAAAGACCATTTCAAACCAAGTTGCTTTCTTAATGTCCCTTCTAAACCCGTTTTCTTACATGCAGTTCTTAACTTATTACTTCCCAACTATACGTTACATCTTTTTGGTTACCTCAACACACAGACATACCTTTCAATGACAATTTCGGAGCTAGTTACTTTCTTAATGTCCCTCCTAAACCCATTTTCCAACTTGAAGTCCTTATCTTTTTTAAACACAACTATACTTTACAGCTTTTTGGTTACCTCAACACCAAGAAATACTTTTCAAAGACCATTTCAGAACCAGGTCTTTTCATAATGTCCTTCCTAAACCCATTTTACAAGTTGAAGTTCCCATCCTTTTCATCCACAACTTTACTTTACAGGTTTCTGAATGCCCAACACCACGAAATACTTTTCAAAATACATTTCAGATCATGTTTCTTTCTTATTGTCCCTCCTATACCCATTTTTCAACTTTAAGTACTTATCATTTTCACACACAACTATACTTTACAGCTGTATGCTTACCACAACACCAAGAAATACTTTTCAAATACAATTTCAGAGCAAGTTACTTTGTTAATGTCCCTCCTAAACCCATTTTCGAACTTAAAGTACTTATCTTTTTCACCCACAACTATACTTTACTGCTTTTTGCATTCGACAACACCAAGTAATACTTTTCAAACACCATTTCAGAGCAAGTTACTTTCTTATTGTCCCTCCTAAACCCATTTTCCAACTTGAAGTACATATGTTTTTCACCCACAACTATACTTTACAGCTTTTCGGATACCTCAACACCAAGAAATACTTTTCAATGACCATTTCAGAGCAAGTTACTTTCTTAATTTCCCTTCTAAACCCATTTTTCAACTTGAAGTACTTATCTTTTTCACCCAAATCTATACTTTACAGCTTTTTGGATACATCATCACCAAGAAATACTTTTCAAAGACAATTACAGAGCAAGTTACTTACTTAATCTCCCTCCTCCCCCCATTATACAACTTGAAGTACTTATCATTTTCACCCAAAACAGTAATATACTGCCTTTTTGTTTACCTCAACACCAAGAAATACTTTTCAAAGAACATTTCATAGAAAGTTACTTTATTAATCTCACTCCTTAAAACTTTTTTAAACTTTAATTAATTATCTTTTACACCCAAACCTATAATATAAAGCTATTTTGATACATCAACACCAAGAAATACTTTTCAAATTCAATTTCATATCAATTTACATTATTAATGTCCTCCGAAAACCTTTTTACAACTTGAAGTAATTATCTTTTTAATCACACAAATATAGTTTACAGATTTTTGGTTACCTCAACACCAAGACATACTTTTCAAATACCATTACAGAGCAACTTACTTTCTTTATGTCCCTCCTAAACCCATTATACAACATGAAGTGCTTATCAATTTCACCCACAACTTTACCATACTGCATTTTTGGTTACATCAAAACCAAGAAATAATTTTCAAAGACCATTACAGAGCAAGTTAATTTCTTAATATCACGACTAAACCCTTTTTTCATCTTGAAGTACTTATCTTTTTCAACCAAAACTATACTATACAGCTTTTTGTATACCTAAACAACAAGAAATACTTTTCAAAGTACATTTAGTAGTAAGTTACTTTCTTAATGTCCTACTAAAACCATTTTCCAACTTGAATTAATTATCTTTTTAATCACACACATATAATTGAAAGCTTTTTGGTTAAATCAACACCAAGAAATACTTTTCAAATATCATTTCAGAGCAAGTTAATATATTAATGTCCCTTCTAAACCCTTTTTCCAACTTGAAGTTCTTATCTTTTTAAACCACAACTATAGGGGACAGATTTTTGTATACAACAACACCAATAAATACATTTCAATGACCATTTCAGAGAAAGTTACTTTATTAATGTCACTCCTAAACCAATTGTCCAACTTGAAGTAATTATATTTTTCAACCACAACTATACATTATAGCTTTTTGTATACCTCAACATAAAGAAATACTTTTCAAAGAACATTTCAGAGCAATTTACTTTCTAAATGACCCTCTTAAACCCATTTTCCAACTACAAGTCCTTATCTTTTTCATCTACAACTATACTTTAAAGCTTTTTGGATATCTCAACACCAAGAAATACATTTCAATGACCAATTAAGAGAACGTTAGTTTATTAATTACCCTCCTAACCCAATTTTCAAACTGGAAGTAATTATATTTTTCACACAAAACTATACTTTACAGATTTTTGTATACCTCAAAACCAGGAAATACTTTTCCCAGAAGAAGAAAAGGCCAAAGACATAAAACATGTCTAGTTAGCTTCTAAATTTTTCCTTAGAATATAGGAAAAGTTATACCATGATTGTGATTATTTTCTATGAAGATAAAAAGTTTCACTTTAATTCTAAATATTCTTAAATTCAGTTCCATCATTTCTCAAAGAGATGAAAAAATTTAAAGTTCTATTCCAAATATTTCCCAGGAAGAAGAAAAGTTCAACTTCGATTCTGAATTTTCTCAATGAAAATGAAATAAGTTATTGATCAATTCTATTTTCTCAAAATATTATAAAATTTTCCACTTCAATTAAGATTTTTCTTAAAGAGATGAAAAAATTTAAAATATTATTCCAAATTTTTCTTAGAAGATAGAAAGGTTCAAGTTCTAATCTGAATTTTACCAAAGAACATAATTCAATTCTAATTTCTCCAGAGAAAATAAAAAGCTTCCACTTCAGTTTTAAGTTCACCAAGACATAAAAAATTTAAAGTTCAGTTCTAAATTCTTACATAGAAGATAGGAAAAGTTATACTATGATTATGATTATTTTCCATGAAGATAAAAAGTTTCACTTTAATTCTAAATTTTCTTAAATTCAGTTCCGACTTTTAACATAGCGATGAAAAGATTTAAAGTTCTGTTCCAAATTTTTCTTAGAAGATAGAAAAGTTCAAGTTTTCTTCTGAATTTTACCAAAGAACACAAGTAAATTATAATTTCACCAGAGAAAATAAAAAGCTTCCACTTCAGCGTTAAGTTCACCAAGACTTAAAAAATTTAAAGTTCAGTTCTAAATTTTTCCGTAGAAGATAGTAAAAGCTATACCATGATTGTGATTATTTTCTATGAAGATAAAAAGTTTCACTTTAATTCTAAATTTTCTTAAATTCAATTCCGGCTTTTCTCAAAGAAATGAAAAAATTTAAAGTTTTGTTCCAAACATTTTCCCGGAAGAAGAAATGTTCAACTTCGATTCTGAATTTTCTTAATGAAAACTATATAAGTTATTGATCAATTCTATTTTCATAAAATAATATAAAATTTTCCACTTCAATTCAGATGTTTCTCAAAGAGATGACAAAATTTAAAATATTGTTTCAAATTTTTCATAGAAGATAGAAAAAGTTATACTTTGATTGTGATTATTCTTCATGAAGATATGGAGCTCCACTTTAATTCTAAGTTTTCTCTATGAAGTGTAAAATTTACAAGTACTCTTCTGAATTTTCTTAGAGAGGAGAAAAAAAAGTTAGCTCAATTCTTAAATGAAAATGAAAAAGATTCCATTTCAGATCATAATTTCTCAAAGCCATAAAAATTTAAAGCTCAATTCTAAATTTTCCCATAGAAGATAGGAATGGCTATACTATGATTGTTATTATTTACCATGAAGATAAAAAGTTTCACTCTATTTCTAATTTTTCTTAATTTCAGTTCATTCATCTAAGCACCAAAAACAATAGGTTAGTTTAGTTATAAATAAATATTAATAAATAATAATAAAAATTTCTCCATGTTTAAGTTAGGCTAGTTTATTTTAACTTATCATTACCGCTACGGATAAGCTAACCTAACCTAACTTAATAAGTTTAAAATTAGTCATGTCTTTGATGGGAGGGGAGATTATGTTAGGTAAGGTTAAGTTAGGGTAGGATAGGTTAGCCTACGTACGCGCGCGTACGTAGGCTAACCTAACCTAACTTAACCTGACCTAACTAGGTTAAGTTAGGTCTGGTTAAGTTAGGTTAGGTTAGGTTAGCCTACGTATGCGCGCGTACGTAGGCTAACCTAACCTAACCTAACTTAACCTGACCTAACTTAATCTAACCTAACCTAATTTAATCTTTTTACCATGTCTAAGTTAGATTAGGTTAGCTTATCATGAGCGCTCATGATAAGTTAACCTAACCTAAGAAAATTCAGAATCGATGGTGAAATTAGAATTGAATTGTGTTCTTTGGTAAAATTCAGAAGAGAACTTGAACTTTTCTATCTTCTAAGAAAAAATTGGAACAGAACTTTAAATTTTTTCATCGCTATGTTAAAAGTTGGAACTGAATTTAAGAAAATTTAGAATTAAAGTGAAACTTTTTATCTTCATGTTAAATAATCATAATCATAGTATAACTTTTCCTATCTTCTATGTAAGAATTTAGAACTGAACTTTAAATTTTTTATGTCTTGGTGAACTTAAAACTGAAGTGGAAGCTTTTTATTTTCTCTGTAGAAATTAGAATTGAATTATGTTCTTTGGTAAAATTCAGATTAGAACTTAAACTTTTCTATCTTCTAAGAAAAATTTGGAACAATATTTTAAATTTTTTCATCTCTGAGAAAAATCTGAATCGAAGTGGAAAATTTTATAATATTTTGAGAAAATAGAATTGATCAATAACTTATGTCATTTTCGTTGAGAAAATTCAGAATCGAAGTTGAACTTTTCTTCTTCCAGGGAAATATTTGGAACAGAACTTTAAATTTTTTCATCTCTTTGAGAAAGGATGAAACTGAATTGAAGAAAATTTAGAATTAAAGTGAAACTTTTTATCTTCACAGAAAATAATCACAATCATGGTATAACTTTTCCTATCTTCTACGGAAAAATTTAGAAGTGAACTTTAAATTTTTTATGTCTTGGGCCTTTTCTTCTTCCGGGAAAAGTATTTCTTGGTATTGAGGTAAGCAAAAAGCTGTAAAGTATAGTTGTGGGTGAAAAAGATAAGTACTTCAAGTTGGAAAATGGGTTTAGGAGGGACATTAAGAAAGTAACTTGCTCTAAAATGGTCTTTGAAATGTATTTCTTGGTGTTGAGAAATCCAAAAAGCTGTAAAATATAGTTGTGGATGAAAAAGATAAGTACTTCAAGTTGGAAAATGGGTTTAGGAGGGTCATTAAGAAAGTAACTTGCTCTGAAATGGTCTTTGAAAAGTATTTCTTGGTGTTGAGGTAACCAAACAGCTGTAAAGTATAGTTGTGGGTGAAAAAGATATGTACTTCAAGTTTAACAATGGGTTTCGAAGTGAAATTAATATAGTAACTTTCTCTGAAAGTGTCATTTAAATGAATTTTTTTGTGTTGTTGTAACAAAATGGCTGTCAATGGTATTTGTTGGTGAAATATATAATTAATTCTACATTGAAATGGTGCTTAGAAGGGACGCTAATAATTGAGCTTGCAATCGCCATAAATTTGATAAGTGTATATTGTTTATGAGGAAACAAACTATCTTAAATTAATATTTTTTAGTGAATTATAATTGTCCATCAAGTATTAAAAGAGTAGTATTATTTACAGTTATAAAGTACGTTTCTATGATACTGTATTTTAAAATTATTTCTTGCTGTTGAGGTATCCAAAAAGCTGTAAAGTATAGTTGTGGGTTAAAAATATAATTACTTTAATTTTGAAAATGGGTTTAGGATGGACATTAAGAAAGTAACTTGCTCTGAAAAGGTCTTTGAAAAGTATTTCTTGGTGTTGAGGTATCCAAAAAGCTGTAAAGTATAGTTGTGAGTGAAAAAGATAAGTACTTCAAGTTGGAAAATGGGTTTAGGAGGGGCATTAAGAAAGTAACTTGCTCTGAAATGGTCTTTGAAAAGTATTTCTTGGTGTTGAGGTATCCAAAAAGCTGTAAAGTATAGTTGTGGGTGAAAAAGATAAGTACTTCAAGTTGGAAAATGGGTTCAGGATGGAAATTAAGAAAGTAACTTGCTCTGAGAAGGTCTTTGAAAAGTATTTCTTGGTGTTGAGGTAACCAAAAAGCTGTAACGTATAGTTGTGGGTGAAAAAAATAAGTATATCAAATTGTAAAATAGGTTTAGAAGGGACATTAAGAAAGTTACTTTCTCTGAAATTGTCTTTGTAAATTATTTCTTTGGTGTTGAGGTATCCAAAAAGCTGTAAAGTATAGTTGTGGGTGAAAATTATAAGTACTTTAAATTGGGAAATGGGTTTAGGATGGACATTAAGAAAGTAACTTGCTCTGAAATGGTACTTGAAAAGTATTTCTTGGTGTTGAGGTATTCAAAAAGCTGTAAAGTAAAGTTGTGGGTGAAAAAGATATGTACTTCAAATTGTAAAATATGTTTAGGAGGGATGTTCGTACATTAACGTGCTATTTTACTGGCCATGAAATGTAGTTCGAAGTTTTTAGTTTAAAAAAAAGCTGTACTTTACAGTTGTGGGTTAAAGTAGTTATTATTTCAATAAAAAAATGGGGTGTGTAATTAATCCAAAGAAATAAGAGATCTCTGTCCTGGTCTTTCAAATGTATTCCATGGAGGTGATTTATTAAAAAGGCTGGCATGACACGTGGAAGGAGAAATGGATAAGTAATAGAAGTTGAACATGGGGGGTCGGAGGGACATTAAGAAAGTAACTTGCTCTGAAATGGTCATTGAAAAGTATTTCTTGGTGTTGTGGTATCAAAAAAGCTGTAAAGTATAGTTGTGGATGAAAAAGATAAGTACTTCAAGTTGGAAAATGGGTTTAGAATGGACATTAAGAAAGTAACTTGCTCTGAAATGGTCTTTGAAAAGTATTTCTTGGTGTTGAGGTATCCAAAAAGCTGTAAAGTATAGTTGTGGTTGAAAAAGATAAGTACTTCAAGTTGAAAAATAGGTTTAGGAGGGACATTAAGAAAGTAATTTGCTCTGAAATGGTCTTTGAAAAGTATTTCTTGGTGTTGAGGTATCCAAAAAGCTGTAAAGTATAGCTGTGGGTGAAAAATATAAGTACTTCAAGTTGGAAAATGGGTTTAGGAGGGACATTAAGAAAGTAATTTGCTCTGAAATGGTCTTTGAAAAGTATTTCTTGGTGTTGAGGTAACCAAAAAGCTGTAAAGTATAGTTGTGGGTGAAAATAATAAGTATATCAACTTGTAAAATAGGTTTAGAATGGACATTAATAAAGTAACTTTCTCTTAAATGGTATTTTTAAAGTATTTCTTTGGTGTTGAGGTATCCAAAAAGCTGTAAAGTATAGTTGTGGGTGAAAAAGATTAGTGCTTCAACTTGGGAAATGGGCTTAGGAGGGATATTAAGAAAGTAATTTGCTCTGAAATGGTCTTTGAAAAGTATTTCTTGGTGTTGAGGTATTCAAAAAGCTGTAAAGTATAGTTGTGGGTGAAAAAGATATGTACTTCAAATTGTAAAATGGGTTTAGGAGGGATATTAAGAAAGTAACTTGCTCTGAAATGGTCTTTGAAAAGTATTTCTTGGTGTTGAGGCAACCAAAAAGCTGTAAAGTATAGCTGTGGTTGAAAAAGAAAAGTACTTCAAGTTGAAAAATGGGTTTAGAAGGGACATTAAGAAAGTAACTTGCTCTGAAATGGTCCTTGAAAAGTATTTCTTGGTGTTGAGGTATCCAAAAAGCTGTAAAGTATAGTTGTGGGTGAAAAAGATAAGTACTTCACGTTAAACAATGGGTTTAGGAGGGACATTAAGAAAAAACTTGCTCTGAAATGGTCTTTGAAAAGTATTTCTTGGTGTTAAGGTATCCAAAAAGCTGTAAAGTATAGTTGTGGGTGAAAAAGATAAGCACTTCAACTTGTAAAATGGGTTTAGAAGGGACATTAAGAAAGTAACTTGCTCTGAAATGGTCTTTGAAAAGTATTTCTTGGTGTTGAGGTATCCGAAAAGCTGTAAAGTATAGATGTGGATGAAAAATATAAGTACTTCAACTTATAAAATAGGTTTAGTAGGGAAAATAATACAGTAAAGTTCCCATATATTGTCTTTGAGCGGTATCTCGTGTTTTTGAGGTATCCAAAAACGTTTAAAGTTATGTTATGGGTGAAAAAGATAAGGACTTTAACTTGTTCAATAGTTGTAGAAAGGATATAAAAGAAGTAGCTTGATCTGAAATGATCTTTGAGAAGTATTTCTTGGTGTTGAGATATCCAAAAAGCTGTAAAGTATAGTTGTGGGTGAAAAAAATAAGTTCTTCAAGTTGAAAATTTGTTTTAGTAGGGACATTAAGAAAGTAACTTTCTCTGAAATGGTCTTTGAAATGTATTTATTGGTGTTGAGGTATACAAAAAGCTGTACAGTACAGTTGCTGTTGAAAAAGATAAATACTTCAAGTTGTAAAATGGGTTTAGGAGGGATATTAAGAAAGTAATTTGCTCTGAAATGGTCATTGAAAAGTATTTCTTGGTGTTGAGGTATCCAAAAATCTGTAAAGTATAGTTGTGGGTGAAAAAGATAAGTACTTCAAGTTGGAATTTGGGTTTAGGAGGGACGTTAAGAAAGTAACTTGCTCTGAAAAGGTCTTTGAAAAGTATTTCTTGGTGTTGAGGTATCCAAAAAGCTGTAAAGTATAGTTGTGGGTGAAAAAGATAAGTACTTCAAATTGGAAAATGGGTTTAGGAGGGGCATTAAGAAAGTAACTTGCTCTGAAATGGTCTTTGAAAAGTATTTCTTGGTGTTGAGGTATCCAAAAAGCTGTAAAGTATAGTTGTGGGTGAAAAAGATAAATACTTCAAGTTGGAAAATGGGTTTAGGAGGGACATTAAGAAAGTAACTTGCTCTGAAATGGTCTTTGAAAAGTATTTCTTGGTGTTGAGGTAACCAAAAAGCTGTAAAGTATAGTTGTGGTTGAAAAAGATAAGTACTTTAACTTGTAAATTAGGTTTAGGAGGGACATTAAGAAAGTAACTTGCTCTGAAATGGTCTTTGAAAAGTATTTCTTGGTGTTGAGGTATCCAAAAAGCTGTAAAGTATAGTTGTGGGTGAAAAAGATAAGTACTTCAATTTGAAAATGGGTTTAGAAGGGATATTAAGAAAGTAACTTGCTCTGAAATGGTCTTTGAAAAGTATTTCTTGGTGTTGAGGTATCCAAAAAGCTGTAAAGTATAGTTGTGGGTGAAAAAGATAAGTACTTCAAAGTTGAAAAGTGATTATGGAGGGTCAATTAGAAATTATCATTCTCTGAAATGGTCTTCGATAAGTATTTCTTGATGTGGAGGTAACCAAAATGCTGTACTGCATAGTTGTGTGTGAAAAAGATAAGTACTTCAAGTTGCAAAAAGGCTTTAGGAGGAACATTAAGAAAGTAACTTGCTCTGAAATGGTCATTGAAATGTATTTCTTGGTGTTGTGGTATACAAAAAGCTGTAAAGTATAGTTGTGGGTGAAAAATATAAGTACTTCAAGTTGAAAAATGGGTTTAGCATGGACGTTAAGAAATTAACTTGCTCTGAAATGGTCTTTGAAAAGTATTTCTTGGTGTTGAGGTATCCAAAAAGCTGTAAAGTACAGTTGTGGGTGAAAAAGATAAGTACTTCAAGTTGTAAAATAGGTTTAGTAGGGATATTAAGAAAGTAATTTGCTCTGAAAATGTCATTGAAAAGTATTTCTTGGTGTTGAGGTATCCAAAAATCTGTAATTGATAGTTTTGGGTGAAAAATATCAGTAATTCAAGATTGAAAATGGTTTTAGGAGGGACATTAAGAAAGTAACTTGCTCTGAAAAGGTCTTTGAAAAGTATTTCTTTGTGTTGAGGCATCCAAAAAGCTGTAAAGTATAGTTGTGGGTGAAAAAGATAAGTACTTCAAATTCGAAAATGGGTTTAAGAGGGGACATTAAGAATAGAACGTGATCTGAAATTGTATTTGAAAAGTATTTCAGTGCGTTTTTGCCAGCGACTAGAAGTGCTATATGGTTGTGGGTGAAAGAGAACTTTTGTACATGGTGTGAAGAGAGTGTATGATGGAAAATATGAACCTAACTACTTCTTTAGTTGTCTTTGGAAGGTGTTTCTTAGTGTGGATGTATCCTAAAAGCTGTAAAGTATAGTTGTGGGTGAAAAACATAAGTACTTCAACTTGTAAAATAGGTTTAGAAGGGACATTAAGAAAGTAACTTGCTCTGAAATGGTCTTTGAAAAGTATTTCTTTGGTGTTTATGTATCAAAACAGCTGTTTTTTATTTCTGTGGGTGAAAAAGGAAAATACTTAATGATGGAAAATTGTTTTAGGAAGTATACTTATACTATAGGATTTTCTAGTTTGGTCTTTGATGATTTTTTCAGTGCTATTATTAAACCAAATTTATGAATGGTAAAGATTTTTGTATATAAAACGGTACTTCAAGGTGAAAATGGGGTTTAGGAGGGACAATAAGAGAAGTAAGTTGCTCTGAAATGATCTTAGAATAGTATTTATATGTGTTGAGTTATCCAAACATGTGTAAAGTATAGTTGTGGATGAGAAATATAATCAATTCAACTTAGAATATAGCTTTAGAAGAGAAATAAAGAATTTAACTAGATCTGGAATGTTATTTGAATAGGATTTCTGAGTGTTAAGTTATCCAAAAATCTGTAATGTATAGATGTTGGTTAAAAAGATAAGTACTTCAAGTTATAAAATAGGTTTAGGAGGGATAGTAAGAAATTAACTTGATCTGAAATGGTCTTTGAAAACTATCTCTTGGTGTTGAGGTAACCAAAAAGATTTAAATTATAGTTGTGGATTAAACTTATAAATAATATAAGTTGTAAAATTGTTTTTGTATGAGCATTAATCAAGTAGCTTCCGCTGAAATGGTTTTTGAAAAGTATTTCTTGGTGTTGAGGTATCCAAAAAGCTGTAAAGTATAGTTGTGGGTGAAAAAGATAAGTACTTAAACTTGTAAAATAGGTTAAGAAGGGAAATTAAGAAAGTAACTTGCTCTGAAATGGTCTTTGAAAAGTATTGTTGGTGTTGAGATATCCAAAAAGCTGTAAAGTAAAGTTGTGGGTGAATAAGATAGGTACTTCAAGTTGGAAAACGGGTTTAGAAGGGACATTAAGAAAGTAACTTGCTCTGAAATGGTCTTTGAAAAGTTTTTCTTGGTGTTGAGGTATCCAAAAAGCTGTAAAGTATAGTTGTGGGTGAAAAAGATAAGTACTTCAACTTGTAAAATAGGTTTAGAAGGGACATTAAGAAAGTAACTTGCTCTGAAATGGTCTTTCAAAAGTATTTCTTGGTATTGAGTGAACAAAAAAGCTGTAAAGTATAGTTGTGAATGAAAAAGATAAGTACTTCAACTTGTAAAATGGGTTTATGAGGGACATTATGAAAGTAACTTGCTCTGAAATGGTCTTTGAAAAGTATTTCTTGGTGTTGAGGTATCCAAAAAGCTGTAAAGTATAGTTGTGGGTGAAAAACATAAGTACTTCAAGTTGGAAAATGGGTTTAGAAGAGACATTAAGAAAGTAACTTGCTCTGAAATGGTCTTTGAAGAGTATTTCTTGGTGTTGAGATATCCTAAAAGCTGTAAAGTATAGTTGTGTGTGAAAAAGATAAGTACTTTAAGTTGGAAAAAGGGTTTAGAAGGGACATTAAGATAGTAACTTGCTCTGAAATGGTCTTTGAAATGTATTTCTTGGTGTGGAGGTAACCAAAAAGCTGTAAAGTATAGTTGTGGGTGAAAAATATAAGTACTGCAACTTGTAAAATGGGTTTAGGAGGGACATTAAGAAAGTAACTTGTTCCCGTCAGGACCTTCTGATAGGGCTCTACCGATTATGTAATCAATTTCTCAGAAATTCATTTGTCCTAGTTGATTACGTCATTCTATTCACATAAATGGATTCCCGTCACGAGCTCCTGATAGGGTTCTACCGATTATGTAATCAATTTCTCATTAATCCATTTGTCCTAGTTGATTACGTCATTCTATGCACATAAATGGATTCCCGTCACGAGCTCCTGATAGGGTTCTACCGATTGTGTAATCAATTTCTCAGAAATCCATTTGTCCTAGTTGATTACGTCATTCTATGCACATAAATGGATTCCCGTCACGAGCTCCTGATAGGGTTCTACCGATTATATAATCAATTTCTCAGAAATCTAACTGTCTTAGTTGATTACGTCATTCTATGCACATAAATGGATTCTCATCACGAGCTCCTGATAGGGTTCTACCGATTATGTAATCAATTTCTCAGAAATCCAACTGTCCTAGTCGATTACGTCATTCTATGCACATAAATGGATTCCCGTCACGAGCTCCTGATAGGGTTCTACCGATTATGTAATCAATTTCTCAGAAATCCAACTGTCCTAGTCGATTACGTCATTCTATGCACATAAATAGATTCCCGTCACGAGCTCCTGATAGGGTTCTACCGATTATGCAATAAATTTCTCAGAAATCCAACTGTTCTTGTAGATTACGTCATTCTACGCACTTAAATGGATTCCCCTCTCGAGCTCCTGATAGGGTTCTACCGATTAAGCAATCAATTTCTCATAAATCCATTTGTCCTAGTTGATGACGTCATTCTATGCACATAAATGGATTCCCGTCACGAGCTCCTGATAGGGTTCTACCGATTATGTAATCAATTTCTCGGGAATTCTCTCCCTTCGATTACGCAATCAATATATCTCTTCCCCACCTTCCCCTTAGAAACAACAAATTACTTCCCCTTTCTTGAATCAATAATTCTCTTTGGAAACAACAAATTAATTCCCCTTTCGTGTCAAATCAATCAATCATGACATCATCTGTCACGTGTTATCTAAACTTTGCCCCGGAAACAATTCTGGTCGAACTCCAAAGACATTAATTAACTTGACGTCATCTGTCAGAGATTAATTAACTTCCCCGGAAACAATTTGATTAATGTCTGACAGCACAGGTGTTCTCCCTAGGGAGGCTATGCCCATATATGGTGCCCCGTTCGGAGTCAAAAAGGCCTTTCTACTAACCCCCCTCTCATGCCTACCGTTTCCCCAAACACATCCAATCAAAATTTTAAGATAGCCATTTTGTTCAACGTAGTTGCAAGTTCATAAAATTAGGTCTTTGAGCCCTCAGGGCTAAGGTTGTAAGTTATGCCCTGGGGGTATATAATGTTTTTATTGAAAGCTCTGTCGTAGAAACTTTAAAAATTGCTCATTCGATCGGAAATTCATTGGGCTAGTGTTATTTTTAACAGTCGAAAGTGATTGGAGGGCAACTAATCCCCCTCTCGCTCCCACCTTTTCTCCAAGCACATCCAATCAAAATTTTGAGATAGCCATTTTTTTCAACATAATTGAAAGATCTGGAAATTAGGTCTTTGAGGATGACAACCCCCTCCCCCCACAGCCCTCTGGGCAAGGGTTGTAAGTTATGCCCTGGGGGCATATAAGGTTTTTATAGAAAGAATTGTAGTATAAATTTCAAAAAGGGCTCATTCGATTGGAAATTGAAATGGCTAGTGCCCTTTTTAATAGTCGAAAGGGACTGGAAGGCAACTAACACCCCTTCCAAGCCCACCATTTCCCCAAACTCATTCAATCAAAATTATGAGATAGCCATTTTGTTCAACACAGTTGAAAACAGCTGAAAATTCTTGACATTATTTCTTTTACCAGGACATTCCCCCCAAAGTCTTCGAGCAAGGGTTATAAGTTATGCCCTGGGGTTATATATAATGTTTTTATAGATGGTGTTGTCGTAGAAATTTTAAAAAGCGATCATTTGATTGGAAATTGAAAGGACTATTGCCCTTTCAATTTTTTATGGAAATGAAGGTTGTTTAACTTCAGAAGAGGGTCAGTCTCTCCCTGAAAAAGACTATGTCAATATAAAACGAACTGAAATTAATAAAAAAAAACTGTTTGTACAAAATAAGTTTTTCAAGAAAAAGTAAAGAACTCCATTAAACCAAAAATGAACAAAAGTAGAATCAATAATTTACCAAGCATACAACTACCACAAATCCGTATCAATAAATAAATGAAATCCAAAAGAAACAGAAATTAAAATAACTCAAACTCAAAACGAGCAGAAATTAAAATGAGTACGGTTCTAAACCCTATGCTTTCTAAAAGCCAGAATATAATTTCTACTTTACTGAAAAAATTCTTTTAAATGTTTTCACTTTTATAACTTTAATAAATCAAAAAATAATTAAGATTTTAAGGAATAAATATCAGCATATGTATATTAAACTGACAATTCACATTTTTTCAGTAAATTCATTTGATTTTCATATATATAGAATATACACACACATATACTTATTGTGTGGCTTTCAGTCTCATACCTCTACTCCTTCTCTATACCCAAGGATTAAAAGATTCTATGAAAATGGATTCTAAGTGTGATAAAATTCAAATTTGACCGAGAATACGACTCGGATCGAGTAGACTACATTCCCCAGACCCATGGTCAAACAAAAGCACTAAGACGAAAGAGGGATATTTTTTTCTTGTTCAAAACTAGGAAAGGCTTGGGGGGCCTTTCTTTACAGAATCTTTAAAGACATGCGAACAGGGGAATGATAAAGGCGGAGGCTTGAAAAGGCTTTCTGATTTCCTACGTTGGGCCGAAGATTCCCTCCTGAAAGTTTTATTAACCAAAATTAACATCTTCCGTTGATGATTAAGAGCCGCTGTCCTTGAATTTTACTGCTAATTATATGGAAGACTTGAGAACTATTTGAGAAGTCATAAGAATCTCGACGAAGTGGCACGGGACTCGACGACCCATCCTTGTGAATGTGCTTGGTGTTAGGCCCCTTCGAGGGCTATTATCACCTTTGCTTAGAATAATCGCAAGGTCGTTGACTTTGTTTTCTCTTTTGATGTGGCGTCTTCTCTAAAGAACTTTTCGTCTGTTTTATGGACCAACTACCAGTTTTTTCAATTTTAAGAGTCTTAAATACATTGAGATGCTTTTTCAGCTCTGAGTACAACTGTCAAAAACCTTCAACATTATTAATTGTCATTATTTGTGAGTACTACATTGCCTTAAATATCCATTCCATGGAAGCCTTTGGGTTCCTAATTATCAAGCTGCTAATTATCAAGTTCAAATTGATAACTGTCCAACTTAGCAGCATATCACTGAGATTCAGCCATCCAAAATCACCACTAGGAATTCTATCCAGGGGTTGTCCTCGAAAAAATACCGGGAATTCTGATGATTCATATACGTCCTGGAAAAAACGAATCTGAATTTTACATTTTTAAAATATCGAGGGTTTCCTGCGTCCTAATAGTTAACACCACACTGATGATAAAAAGGAATAAAAACAGTACTACATTGAGAATAGACGACGGGAATTAGGAGCAAAATCATGGGCCAATACCACTGAAAATACAGGAGCAACTGTGGTGCAAAGATAATTTCAAAAGCCTATAAATAACAAAAACAAACTCCATTCCCCCATTTGGGGGAGAGGTAGTTTTCACTCTTAAACTTTGAAAAAAAGCTTTTCTTGTATTTTCATTAGAAAATAGTGAAAAATGATCTACCTATATTTTGCCAACATTCTTTTAATGTATCTTTTAAATCCCCGCTCCCTCTACATTTTCATGAACGTGGATTGATGTCACTGGTAGACCTTGAGAATTAGATAGAACTTATAAGTTTGAACAATTTGAAGTAGAAGATAGGTGAATACTCCTCGAAAACAAGAACGTTCAAACTTCACATTTCCCATTAAAAAAAAATTGTACCAAAGCAGCCGGTGAGTACAACTTGAAAAGAATTCGATCCCCCACCCCTAGTTGTATCACTGTGTTTAAACCATGCTATTCTGAGTATTCTAATGCAATCAACTATGTTTGTTTTTGACATCAATGATAATTCTGCCATAAGATAAGCTGTTTATCACATTGGCAAATCGATTTATGTCTGCCAGGTTCCAAGTATCAGTAATTAGGTGAATTAACACAGAGAATATATAATAAACCCGTTTTTGTTAATTTTCATTTTTAGCCTAGTCATTTCGTATTCAAAGAATGACCGAAGAAGAAAAGCACTTGATTGGTAAAGAAATTGACAAAGAAATAGAATTGGATTCTGATCGAGTGAAGAATGCCTCTGAGCCAAGTCGAAAACTAACAGTCATAACATTAAATAACTGTGGAACTTGTGTTGTTCATCCAGATTCTGTTGGAAAAGACATGACTAATTCGGATGCCCCCTTGAAAGGTCTGTATCAACTCCTCTATTTTTATCATATTCACCGGGACGAATAAAGTTTGTTTACATATGACCTTTAAACAATCCTTTATGCCCCATTTACAATAAGATTTTACTAATACCAAGATTTAGCTTGCCAATCAGAATTTTTCGTAGAACTTTTAAGCAAATCAAACTACTACGAAAAATATGGGTACTTGGGCATTATATGGTACACAACGCTATATACTGTACAAGGAGCTACTAATGAAAACCCGTCAAACGGGAATTTGTAAGAGATAAATGGATGGCAAAGCGTGATTGCTAATTGCGTTTACAATATTTAAACTGTTGTTTTTTGGGGTTTAGGGTGGGGGGAAGGTACCTAGGTTAGGATACGTATTTCTTATATGCTATGCTTTACCCCCACTCCCCTAATGTGCAAATATATAGCCCAAATTTGTTTCTAAACTATTATATATTCAACCTATTTTATTTTATTTCATTAGCATTAATCAAACTTGACTTCTTTCGTTCGTACCATATAATGCACAAGTACCAAAATATGTTATTGTTCAAATTAGTGCTAATTAATTATTAATTCTTGGTATTAGGCCCAGTTGTAATCCTGATAATCCACCTTGGTAATCCTGATAATAAACACCTCAAACCAAGCCCTTTCGCTGAAGGAAATGCCTTTTATTAACTTATAGGCCATCCTTAATTATTGATTTACTCCCCCTGAAGATTGAACTATGGAGTATGTAAACTTTAGTAATTTAAACTCTGAAACTGGGATAGGGTCATTTTTAGCTCTGTAAATAGCCTGTGTATATTTGTCAATGCCGATTTGAGGGTATCAACCACACTCATCACATTTATTTTCTACACGAAACACCCAAGCGTCTTTATTTTGGAACAGTGCGCTCGCACTGTATTGCGCATGCACATTTAAGGTGGATATTAGAAACAGCCCCATAATAGCCAAATTTAAACCATTATGAAATGGTTCTTGACTGGATGAAAGCATCGCACGACATCACTTTCAACTAATCAGAGGCCTTTTCCACTAATGTGAAAGGGAAAGTGTTAGTTTATATCTTTAGTCAAAACGTCACTAACAGCCAATGAAAACCACACTTTGTCGAGTAAAATCAGAATTTTACGACTCTCCTGGTTCGAATTCCACACTTCGGGTACAATTTCTAATACCCTTACACGCGCATGCGCATTGACACTGCATAATAGCACTGCACAAAAATAGTGATACTTGAGGATTACATAAATGAGATTTATGGACCCTGTTCGCCACCCTGGATTTTTGTAGGATTATCACAAATTAACCCCGCGTATTGCAATTGATTTTTGTAGTTTTTGGCACTCATTAGGCAATTGTAATCATTGAATTGTGTTCAAAAGTGCTTATTGAAAACTATTAAATTAATAATTTACTTTTTCGCTTCAGAGGTCGATAAGCTTCACTTTGTTCTTATCTAGATAGCAGATTCATGGTGTATTTATCTATCAATATAAATAATAAAAAAAATCCAGTTGAAACCGTTTTTATAAGGTGCTATGAAATAGCAGAATTTTTAACTCTAATGATTTTTCTCCTTTTTAGTTATAACTTTTGGTAAAATAGGAACAACATAGGCGTATGGAAAGGGATATTTAAGATGACCTGTGTAAATTATTTTTGATGGAAAATGGCATTCAATAGAGCACTTGTAATTGGCACCCCCTGGCGAGGAATCGCTGAGTTTTTAGTTAAAAGTGATTCTTTGGCAAAAAATTACTAAGTAAAATCCTCAGCTGAAAATACAACAAGAAAAATAAAATAAAAAGTTTCTCGGGCAATTTACTGGATTTTGTCTTATTTTGGAAATATAGTACGGATGTACAGACGCTATCAAAATACACTAAATCTGGTAAAATTTTGAAAGCAATTGCAACAGTAGGTGAATTCACGCAAAATTGAAAAGTCGCAACAGTGAGTGTAGCGTAATCCTTTTTTGCTATCTCCATATTTTGTAGTAAATGGAATTGTACTAGACAGTGGTACTCAAAAAACAAAACAGAATGAAATAAATCCTAGCAAAAAGTTTTGTTTGACATAGGTTTTTGGTTTCTTACACTGAAAAAACGTTTAGTAAAAAACCTGCAGCTGAAATATTTGCAAAACAAACTTTCAGTACTACTTGAAGAGAGTATGAATGGAGCCTAAGATGATCCCTAGCCTAGAGTCATGTTTTAGCCCCTGGTCCGGTCTATGTTTACCCAATTCCGATTAAAGAGGTTTATAAACTCTGTTGGCAATACAAGTCACGCCCGGAATATAATGATTTGTGGTAATTTCGTGGATTTGTGGATAGTTCGGCAAAAGATCGAAATAATTCAACATGGCCAAGTGTCGTGTTTTTGAAAGCAGGAGTAAATCCAAGAAAGTTACAATATCAGAGTTCACCTGTAAAAATCAAAATTCTATTACAATAAGCTTGTATAGTGAATTAGTACTTGGGGACCTTAACTTGGTTGTACAGCACTGTATAACGACTCCTGAAAACGAGTGTAAAAAGGACAATCAGGCAGTTATGTAAATATGTAAATGAAGCGTTGACATCAATGAGTGAAACTTGATATTTATGTTATTTTTCTTGTGAAGCGTAATTAAGAATACTGTTCTGTATGGCATGTTTTTTGGCTTATAATAAATTATTATTATTTTTATTATTATTATTATATTCTCTCTACTGTGTTGTACAGGAAAGGAATCATACATTAATAAAGCATTAATATATAAAATGAGGAATCAACTGGAATAAGAATTCCCTAATAAAACAGGCCTCTGCATATCCCATGTGGCAAAATGAGTCTTGGGTAACCGTTTTTTTTTCGTCCTTTCAATTTGATTCCGTAATTTCAGTTGATTTGACATACAACTGTTGCCGATCTATATTATGATATGCCAATGGTCAAAATGAAATTATACCCAAGTTATGGGTATACTAGGCCATGATGAATATCTGAACGTAACGGTAATGGGGAACTAAACGTGTCGTATTGCACAAACCAAAAGCTGTGACTAGGGAAATTGCGCCTGTAAAGGAGTATCCATATAGAAACATCGGATACAGACGATACAGTCTCGATTCTGTTTCTGTATTAAATAAAAAAGAAACAAGTTTTTTTTAACAAAGAGAAAGGAGCGACATTAAAGTTTTTTAGTACTTTTGAAAAAAACTTCTCATTGTCCTAATTAAATGAACATAGTGTTTCAGAAGTCGTTCTTAAAGAATCGGGAGAAAATTTAAACTTTAGCGGAAAGAGCGAGATGTTCAGGAGGAGACAACCCTCTTCATATACAAAATACTTTATGTTTATTTTAAGTTTTATCGTCACTCCTTACTTTCTATTAAAAAAAACTTGTTTTTTTTAATTTCTGAGCATTTTTTAATTAATGCAGGTTTCGAAATTAGCTAACCGTATATGAATAATTAAATCGAAATTTGTATGTTAATTTTATCTTTTTTAGCTAAATGACTTTTTGAAAATTTTGATCGTACGAATTTGAGAAAAACGGGTGGTGGAGGGTGCCTAGTTGCCCTTCAATTTTTGGGGTTCCTTAAAAGGGCCAATAAAAATTTAATTTTATTTACGAACGTTTTTATTGGTAATAAATATATGTAACTTACAAATTTTCTCCTAATTCTTTCAGAACTACTTCTGAAACACTATATTCGTTTAATTGGAACAATGAGAGGTATTTTTTTTTCATTATAATGCTGAATCAGCATTATAAGCCCATTCTATCAAAATTTCTTTTTTTAAAGTTTCGATTACTGTTAAGCCGTATCGCTTGTTTTTTTTTATTGTTTTTTATTACGTATATGAGGGGGTTCGCCCCCTAGTCAGTACCTTGCTCTTTACGCTAAAGTTTGAATTTTGTTCGTATTACAAACCCCTGGATCTCAAAGGCCGTTTAATTAGAATAGATAGCTCTTTTGAAAGTGCTAAGAAAACTTTAGCGTAAAGAGCGAGGTAATGACTAGGGGGCGAACCTCCTCATTTACGTAATAATTTATTTCGTTTTGAGTTTTAATGTTGCTCCTTACTTTCAGCTGAAAAACTTGTTTTTTTATTTAGTTTCTGATTGTTTTTTAAATAATGCTGGGAAATCCTCAAAGACATGTTAATTATATTTTCGACTATGCTGAACAAAATGGCTATCTCAAAATTTTGACTGGATGACCTCGGAAAAAAATGAGCGTGGGAGGGGGCCAAGTTGCCCTCCAATTTTTTGGTCACTTAAAAAGGGCACTAGAACTTTTAATTTACGTTCGAATGAGCCCTCTCACGCATGGGCACCGGCAAGAGGGGAAGGGGGTGCCATGCCCCCCTGGAAATTTGGGACTATAGAGTAATTATAAGCAAACCAAAGGAAAAGGCAAGGCAGTTCATCACCAGCCCAGCCAAGAAATTTCTTTGGGATGGCCAATACTACTAGGAACTTAGTTTTCAGCAATTTATAAATGGTGTTATTTTCTTTTTCTATTTATACGGAGTACCTTAAAGTACCTTATTTTAGTTGAAAAACCTCTTCTATTTGTTTAATTTCATCTCATGAAACTGTAAAGTTTTTGAATTGGATTATCATGCTGATTCTAAATGTATAAGTTTCATTAATTTTAGTTTTACCCACCAAAAGCTACGAGCCTGAGAAAATTTGTATGATTTTTGAAAAAAGGGAGAAAGACACCCTCGAAGGCATAGAATTTTTATGAAAATCATAACATCGGATTCAGCGTATCAAAGAACCCTACTATAGAGGTAGGGTTTGGTAGGGTGCTTATAATTACTATAATTACATTAGAATGTACTTTTTAGGAATCTACCCTAACCTCACCTAAACACTGACTCACCCCCCCTCATTACAGCTGATTCAGGTCACCAAACGTAGCCTATTTTCATAACAAATAAAGCGAATCAACTTGATTGAATCCAGTACTGCCACCATGGGGCATTACTTCTTTTGCAACTGGGAAGCCTAAAATATAGTTAGGCCTATTGATACTTTAAAATCAATTTAGCTTCTCATAATTTTAAATTAATTGCAAACTCGTCCTCTTCAGGGTAAATTCGGAGTTTGATGTCCTAAAATAGCAAGAAAACTAGACTTTTCCTTTGGCCCTATATGTATGGTCACTTAAAAAAGAGCTTAAAATTTACGTTTGAATTAACTCCCAATTACCTTGGACTTTCGGTTTGATACCATCACCCCTGTGAAAAACAAAACAAATAAACATGCATCGACAATGGTTCTTCTGAAAAAAAAGCGAAATTCAACATTTTGAAAATTGGAGCTTGAAAACTCTATGGTAGGGTTCTCTGATAGGATTTCTTATTTTCAATAAGATCGCAATGCCTTGCATTGCGCCATTGTTGGCTGCCTGCCAATATATTTTGACCCTTGATAAGGAAAATATAAGTTCTAATTTGTGACTGAGTGACCCGTTTCCAGTTTTCCACAAACATTTTTTTTTGTATGATTTGGTTGGAGTTGCCTAAAAAAAAAAAAAAAAAAAAAAAAAAAAAAATTCTTCATAGTAATGAATGGTAAGTAAATAACGATACTTCTCAACAACAAAAGTGTAAAAGTCTAACTATTGATAACATTCAATCAAAGAATCAGATTTTTATGGTGATCCTAAATATGTATTTGTTTATTAGTAATTAGTGCAGTTATTAGCACACAAGAAAGCTCGTATAATTATAGAAAACACACAGATAGCAACTTAATGAGGGGCACTTTCGGTAAAAATATGCCGTCAACTCTCGCTTGCAATGCAAGAGTACCCATGAGCTGATATATAAGCCACTATAATCAGAAATGTTTCCCCTGAACTGAATGCTGGGAATTTCTGTATTTTCCCCCTGAACGGATACGTTCTTTGTGTTTTATTATCATTTATTTTTTTTTCCAGTAGTGATTGTATTTATCTAGTTGTCACTTTGAAAAAGATTAAATTTTTTACACTTCTGAAGCATAAAGCTGCCAAATATATTGGTTTTTGGTATTCTAAAAATGTTGAATTAAAAATGTTTATTTGATTTTCTTCATTTTAGTTTTAACGTTTTACTTTGAACAAACTACTTTGATAATGCGTTACTTTTTATAAACAACTGAGTCTAAAGGCATTAAATATTTTGGTGTTTGATAACCAAGTTCAAAAATGTCAATATTGTTAAAAAAAATATCCATCCAACGCTTCGGCATTGCTCAACAGAATTGAATTCTGGGAGTTTGTGTCTTAGTTTTTGTAAGTAGGCTATTGTTTTGTGTATTTTTTGTAATTAATTACGTTTTTTCATTTTTATGTACTTTTACTTTAATTGACATATTTTTTCCTTTGCCTTTAGAAAAATTTTGTCTCCAAGCTTTATTAAATAAAAAAAACAAGGTTTTTCAACTGAAAGTAAGGAACAACATTAAAACTTAAAGCGAACAGAAATTATTACATATATTAGGGAGGTTGTCATCCTCCTCAACACCTCGCTCTTCACGCTACAGTTTTTTGGCCCTTTAAAAAAGCTACCTATTGTTCTAATCAAACGACCTTTGTGTTTCACTTGTTTTTAAAGAATTGGGACAAAATTTAATTTTTAGCGCAAAGAGTGAAGTGCTTAGGAGGGGGCAACTCCCTTCATATACATAATAATTTCTGATCGTTTTAAGTTTTAATGTTGCTCGTTACTTTCAGTTGAAAAAATTTTTTTATATTTAATTTCTGATCGTTTTTTAATAACGCCAGAATACATGGCTCCTACTACACAGAAAAATCCCCCTTCCCACAGAAAGATCCTCTGGGCAATTCAATCCTGGCGATAATTTGCCCCGGACAATTACCCTTAACATCTCCACAACTAAAATCGAATCGGTAAAGAATAGCAAGACGTGTAAAGAAATTTCGTATAGGAATTCTGGTAAATTCACCCAGTGCAAAATTTCCCCTGAAAATTTCCCCTCCTTGGACTTTCCCTCTCCATGGAAAACCGTCCCCGTGCAAAATCCTTCCAGCAGAAAATTCTTCCTTCCCTCCCCACTCGAAAAATGTATACATACCTCACAATAACAAATAAAACAATAGGTAAATTTTATAACTTAAAAACCTTTCCCCAGGGGCTGTAGGGAGTTATAGTTATTGGGCCTTTCAACTATGCTGAAGAAAAAAGCTATCTCAAAATTTTCATCGGACGATTTTTGAAAAAAATGGCATTGGAGGGGGCCTTGTTGCCCTCCAATTTTTTCGGTCACTCAAAAAGGGTACTAGAAATTTTCATTTCCGTTGGAATCAGCCCTCTCTCGACGTTTTAGGCCCACTGGATCGATAGCGATGATCCATGAAAAAAAAGGAAGAAACAGATAAACACGCATCCGTGATTTTTCTTACGGAAGCAATAAATCTTTCTGTAATTTTGGTTTGAGTTTGATTTTCTTTTAAGATTAAATGCATTGTAATAATATATTGTTATTATGAATAAACATGATAATATATTATTGATTAAATAGATTGATCCCTTTGCCAGGAATCCTTGTTGCTTAAAATTTACTGCCTTTTTTTCATTTTGCATGCAATTTAGTTGCTCTTTTTATTTGAGAGTTTTTCCTAAAAGTATTTAAAAATCAACTTATTCCTACGAAAAAATTTCCTGAAATATATTCCCTGTCACCCAATTACCACTGATATTTTGGCATTTGCCCCCCCCCCTCTGGAAAATTTTCTGACGGCGCCCTTGCTCTCACGATACTCTAGGACTACTGAATCGATACCATCATCCCTGCGGAAAAAAAAACAAACAAACAAATAAACACGCATCCGTGATCTTTCTTCTGGCAAAAAAAAAAATATAAAATAGCACATTTTTGCAGATAGGAGCTTGAAACATCTACAGTAGGGTTTTCTGTTACGCTGAATCTGATGTTTTGATTTTCATCAAGATTCCATTACTTTTAGGGGGCATTTCCTCCTTTTTTCGAAAATAAGACAATTTTTTTCAGGCTCCTAACTTTTTATGGGTAAGACTAAACTTGATGAAAATTACATATTTGAATATAAATTGTTGTTCTAGCAGTCTTTTTTATTATAAATATGCCTCTTAAATTGTTCAATAAAACTCAGATTTAACAATAAACTTCTGAAACTGGAAAAAGTACTTCAATTGGCACTTCCAGTACTAATGAAGCAGAGTTTATGTAGGCTACTTGAAATTCAAGTGTTTTATCCAGGAACTTAATACTTGACAGTTCTGTACAAATATGGAATGTAATACTTAAGTAAAAATGTAAACTACCTGTTACGACGCTGGAACTAATTTGTAGATTAAGAGGGGAAGCTTATTCTCTCAAAATACAATTCCAACAATTTGTTTCTGACTGTCTATTATTCAATATATGAGTTTTTATTATATGTAATAGCTAACGAGTGAACTAGTTTTTTTTTAACGAGTTCAAATTCTTCAAAAGAGTTTGGGAGGGTGGGGTCTGAAAAATTCCAAAAACGCATAAAAAAATTGTTTAAATTCATTTTTGTTACGTTTCTACAAGTCGAACAAACAATTCCGGGGGGGGGGGAGAGTTCAAACCCCCTAGTCCGCCTGGATACAGCAACTCTGATATTACCAAGCAGGAATATTCTCTTACCACTGTTGGAATTGTGTCAGTCCTGAGGTATTACATGATTTTTATAGGGAAAATAAATCTCTTCATTGTTATAGTGCCCGTAACGCTGATCGCTGATATAGTCACAGAACACAGAAGTGGAACTAGAGCAGGTTTTCTTTTGTCAGATATCTAGGTCCTAAGGTTTGGAATTCCAGAGAACATTCTGGCGGCGGAGCAGGGTTGCCAACTTGCACACTTCACGTGTGAAATGCACTCGTTTTTACCTCAGAGGGGAAGCGAAAGAGTGAAAATTATTCTTTTTGGGTGTTAGTTTTCATTCAATTTGAACATCAGTAGTTGGTAACTTCATGAGAAGTGTAATTAACCCATGGAACAGGGTTACCAACTTGAAGACTTTCCATTGGAAATGTACTCTTTTATGTCTCAGAGGTGATGCGCAAGCTTTGGAAGCCGTGCGCATGCAAGTTTTTTTTACTTGAACTCTTTTTTGGCCTTGATTTGCACTCTTTTTGCACGTCAGTGGTTGGCAACCCTGCAGCGGAGCACCTTGTTTTATTTAAGAGTAAAATGAAAAACTTTCGTTTAAGTCTTGGCTCATAGATGTTTTTTTCTTTCTTTTCTTTTCTCTTTTTTTGCTTTGATTATTATTATTATTATTATTATCGTTTTTTGTATATTTGTTTTTATTTTCAAGAGTAAAGATTAATTATAATTTGGTTGTTTTATTTCCTTTTTTATTTGTCTTGTCCGTTTGTTAAGAGTTTTGTTTGTTATGCGTTTGTTTGTTATGTAGTAGCCCAGTATCAGGTGCTTACATGTCTTTCTGTGGGCAGCCGCTTCGGTTAATGTTATGTGTTATATCATTTTGTAGTTAAACGAATTAAATTGAAAATTGAAAACTAAAGAAAGTTCTCGTTCTGTGGCTGCTCATAGCACCAAATTTGAAGAAAAACCATAAAACTGCCATGTTTCTGAAATTTAATGCATATACCTGTTGAAGCAATAAGTGAAAAAAGTGAAGCGAGTATATAGGGAGACTTGTATAGCCTATTTTAGGCAGTGTTAGTTCGAATCAGTATACCCTAAAATGTAATCAATTGATCAGTATATGCACACTAAAAAAATATTTTATAAACACTACTAATGATTATTAGCCCCAAGAAGCTAAGGCTGTTGAGAACTTAACTATATAATGACAGGAAACAAGAAACATAATAATAAATGCGTGAAATTACACACTGACTCCTCCCCCCCCTAAAAAAGCTGTAAAAACAGAGGAAACAGAGACTACACACTAGAATATAGTCAAATTTACTTATATAGCTTAGGAGAAATATCAAAGAAAAAGTAAATAAAAAGAAGAAGAAATCCTAAACTGAGAAAGCAAAGAAAAGGAAAGACGAACTGCTAAAACTTGGAATATGAAGCAAAAAATAAGCAAGGACGAGAAGCAACAAGTTGAGATGATTATCAAATATAATTTAAAAGAAGAAAAGAGAGATACCAGTTGGAATAGAGTTCCAAAATTAAATTGGCTGGAAAATGGCTGGGGCTTTTCTGCGACCATCGATGAATGTTTAAATTGGATACTGGATGCATAGTGGTAAAGTTGCCTGATATACTGAGTAAGCAAATTTAAGTTAGGGCTGGCAATTCTATGCTCAAGAGATGGTAGGCTTGTATCTGAGTCGGGGTCAGCTGAAGGGTAAAGACTAGGAAGACAAACTTTTGCTTTAACTGCTTTATATTTAGAAGACTGGAGAGAACATAAAAGTGATTTCTTGGTGTCTCCCAACGAGAGCTGGCGTTTTCACACTCCGAAAAATCCCCCAACAAAAATTTCCGGGGGGATTTTCTGCAGGGGGGACACCTAGACCTAATTTACACAGATATCAAACCGGGTTTTAAAGAAATATAATGTTTTCAAAAAATAAGTGGAAGTCTTGAGTCGTATGTCCTACCTAAACAGTTTCAGACTGTGTCTTGAGGAAATGATTAACCATGCTGCACCAGACACATCCCTAATAGCTTTACCAGTATAGTTTTTCCAAATCACTGATATAATTACTGTGTGTTTTTCCTGTTTTCTCTAGTAACTTTATGTGAGAAATTCCTAGGGGCCCGGTCAAATCTACTTAATATTTTGGCCTTCCCCTCTATCCTTCGATACATATTCTTGTTTATATAACTCTCTGTATATTTGACAATGTCCGTGATTGTTTTTTTTATGATTTTTGTGTATTGTATTTATTAGAATTGAACTTGACTGGGATCAAACAAATAATGAAAAAAACTTTAAGACCATTGAGTAAATAAAGGGAATGTTTTTCTTAAAGATAAATTAAGAATATCTATGTTACTATCTCTTTCACTTGGGAGAACACATAAACTGGTCAAAGAGAAACTGGCAACTGTGAAATTTTAGCGAAACCAAAAGCTATCATTATTGTCGCTCCCTTAGAAGAAAGGAAAACTTTCCCCTTGTCTCACGTCAGACGCACAACTTTCTCACAGAAATGGTTGATTTGTACTATGAAGGCTTTTGGCAATGTTCCATACTAGTCAGTAATTCATTATGGGTGATCAATCATAAGTAATAGTTCCACACAAATGATCTCTCGTCTGGATGTTTCCAATAGGATTGTATGCGTGCTAATGCTGCAATCAGTAAGATAATGTTTCCCAGGAAGAGATGCATAGGCTATATAAAGAATTGTTGATACTAACTTTTTGGAAGCTTGATAAGATTGACCTACTAACAAAGATAAAGTAGTGACGGGTAAGGAACATGACCTTAAAGTTGAGTTTAATGACTAAAATGCTATCGAGATAGTTTATTTTTTTAATAAGAAGAAATGCTTGACTTATCTTTGCCTATGTGATTTATTGTTTACTCACTGTCGGATATTTTGTTTTCAGTTGGACTCTGTTCTTGAGTACTTGTGGTATTTTTGTGCAAATTGCCATATTTTGGCTGTAAACAGACTTATTTATTTGTCAATTGCAAAAGTTGTAAGCTTGTAGTTGTAACTTGCAATATGAATTAAACAAAAACAACATGCAAGATTAAATCACATCACTGACATAAAGTAGAGAATCATATGCAAAATAGTTGTGGCCGTATATACCTCAAACTCAACCATAGAAAGTGCTGTTTACTAAATTGCTTTTGAGCATTTCCATGTTATGGTTGGATTCAACGTTGTCAAGATGATGTATATTAGTTCTCAGATATTCAACATTCAAATCAATATTTGATTATTTTCTTGCGAAATTCTGGTGGAAGAAGAATTCTATACTGATGTCGCCTTGCCTGCTCGCTCCGTAACTTAAAATTGGTAAAAAAAAAAAAAAAAATCTCGGGCCTTGGTTATGTACTTATCGAGTAATTAAGAAAGTGTTTGTAAAATATGTTTTATCCCTTGGGAAATGCAGGCTAAGCAGTTGTTAGCAACGGATCCTACGGCTGTATGTAGCCGTACATCGCATCATGTGGCTAAATCTTACCATATATGGTAAGATTTTAGGGTACGATGCTTGTTGAATTATCTCGTTGGTATCTAATATAATCCTTTTTCTAATTGATTTTTCAACGAAATTACAATTGGTAAAGAGTAACCATTCTTTCTGAAAGAGAAGAAGGTACTGATCCGCATTCCACAGCCACTGCAACTGTGAGGATTGCAGCACTGAGACGCAATATTTTCAACAGCAGGGGATACATGAGAGCGATGGTCCACCACTGCTTACGGTATTTCTGGTGTTAATTAGTGGAGAGCATCATTTAGCTGTTTTTGTTCTTGAAATTTCAGTGATGTCTTTTGCATCTGGATGAAAGTTCTTCTTTCTGATTAATTAAAAAAACAAAGTTTTTCCGAGAGAAGTAAAGAACGAAGGTAAAACTTAAAACAAACAAGAATTATTACTTCACAGCACATCTAACATATATAAATAGAACTAGTGCAAATAGATCACCTGGTGATATTTCCCTATGTTTAAAACGTTACAAAAAACTAGCACTTTACTCAAGACACAAAAACCAAGCATATAAAACAAGCATATTGATTTATGAGTCAAAAGTAAATAGGTAGCATCACAACAGCAAACTAATCTATAACGCTTTTCATAGTTCTACAGGAGCTGTGATATCAGTAACTTTCAGTATACAATTAAGATTATTTTAAGAATTTAGACAGAAAAATAATAAGTTTAAAGTCATTACATAGCATGTAAAATAATGGATTGACTTATCAGGTAACATCTTGGTCTCACCTAGTATTACTCGAAATGAAGAACATATCAACCGTAACATGAACTCTGGAAATCCAGTTATTTCTTTCTATAAAGTGGAGAGTTTTAAATTGTGATACAAATTCTTAAGCGAGTCTGTAGTGACACTTAGAACTTGTCTACAAAATAATCATGAAATGTCCTTTTAAGATCCAAAACGAAAGTCAATCATTGTACTGAGCTCATTGTGCAGAATTGATGCCAAATTAAACGGAAAAATAATAAAGCGACAATCTTTACGGTACCAAAACTCCTATATTTTTTTGTGTTTTCAGTAAAGCGCTAGTTTTTTGTGATGTTACAAACATAGGGAAATATCACCAGTTGGTTTATTTGCACTAATTTTATTGATATATGTTCGATAGGCTGTGAAGTAATAATTTTTGTTCGATTTAAGTTTAAATTTCGCTCTTTACTTCCCTCTAAAAAACTTCGTTTTTTTAAAATAATCTATGCTCGTTTTTGACTAAAATTTAATTTAGAAAAAATACTGCAATGAACATTTATATTTATACGGAATTAGTTCTGTTCATTTTAAGCTTTAATGTGGAGCCTTAGTTTCAGTTGAAAACCTTCTTTTAATACAATCTCTAATCACCTCCAATTTAAGGGAGATAAGACATCTCAGCCCTTATTAAGTAGCAGAACTAAGAAGCCGTACAAGAATTGAAGGGAAAAATAAGTTTAAAGTGGAAAATAAAATCAAAACATAGTGTTGTTTCTTTTTGTAAAAAAAAAAATTAAAAAAGATGATATAGATATTTAATTCTTTTTTTTAAAAAACTAAATTTAGTAGCACTTAAGAATGTAGCTCCAGGTATGGTAAGTAGCTACGACACAAAAGGTTAACTGAGCGGACAGGTTTATGTATGGACATACTTGCGGAAAATTTTGCTAGCTCAACAGAAATGTGCCCTTAGGCTTAAGGATTTATTTGACCTGTCCCTAAATAAAAAAAAACACTCATTACTCGTAAATAATTTGAATAAGTAAGTATAACAATAAGCAAACCTTCTTTTAATACACAACTTCGAGTGGTTCCAGGACCACATGCCTACACTTCTCCTACCACTAAGTGGTAGGGGGTTAGGGACCGCGACGTAATTTGCTATGGGGCAGATGGGGCAACTCCCCCCCCAGACCCAGTTTACCCTCCCCCCCCCCTCCCAGCTGAAATTTAGTTTCTCCAAAAATGTTGTCAAAACTAAGATAAGCAGGCATAATTTAAGCATCCACTGAAACAGGTCATTTTTCTTTAGTACATCTTTACCTTTTTTATTACTATAAGGCTCGTATTTCAGTTTTCTCTGTCATTTTTACTTGATTATAACCCCCTCCCCCCCACACGATTTTGACAAAATTTCTCAACTCGTTGGGGTATGAATTTGGTGATCTACTAAGAATATCGTTGCAAACCATGGACTGGATGACCTCTATTCCCTTTTGAATCAAAATGCTTGACAAAATACCTTCCAGGGACATGTGTGAAAAAATGGGTGCATCGCATTTACAAAAACATTGAAATTATCTGAAATGGTCATATAGAAGGGAGAAATCATTATTTAAAAAAAAAATCCAACAGGGAGTCGAACGTAAACCACTCTAATTTGAAGTCGAATGCTTTACCAACAGAACCAGACCTCTAATTATCTAATTTGATATATAAGTGGTTTTACCTTAATTACGTAGCTTATTAAGGGGGCTTGGAGGAGGATCGCACGGGAGGTGTTCTTGGAAACCTCCGGCTAAGAGTTTTGGACCATAATTATTACGATGATGATATCGTTTATACTTTCAAGATTTTCTACGTAAGAAGTGACAACAAAGGGGTTGTTTTTTGTGCTATATTACACTTACGGATGGTAGAATTGATGTAAATCACGTAGATATGAAAAATAGCTTTCAAATGAGCCATTAAACGTCACTCTAAAAATTACTGGTAGCCCACTAGCCCGAGCTTTTTCAATTGAGACATTGCACAAAAAGTGCCGTTTTTAGGTGTCATTTGGAACTTGCTTATGGTGTTATTTATAGGAAGGACGTAGAAAAGGGTGTAATTTTTATGGGATAGGGGGGTACTGCCTCCTCCAGACCAAAGTTTCATCCCCCCCCTCCCCGACCTCATTTTGCCCCTCCCTCAGCAGAAGTTTGGTTTCTGCCAAAAAACCTTGTCAAAACTAAGATAAGCCTGCTTAATTCAAGTATCCAGAGAAACAGGTCAGTTTTCTTTAGTATATCTTTGCCTCTATGGTAATATATAACTCATTTTTCAGTTCTCGCTATCATTTTCACTTGATTTGGGAAAATTAGCTCTAACTTTGACCCTCCCCCCTCTCACCAGGATTTTGACGAAATTGCGCCACTGGACGTAGATATGAGCAATATCTCTTATATGAGTAGTTAAAAATTTGTCTAGACACCTGCGATAACAATATGCCAGATAATAATACGCTCATACCGATACGCGTGATATAAATACATCCGATACCGATGCAGTGTGCAACCATTTCCCCAGGGACTATGGAGGGTCATATCATCACCAAAACCAAAGATATTTGACATTTGAACTATGTTGAACAAAATGGCTATCTCAAAATTGTTGGGGCCAATTTTCCCAAATCAAGTGAAAATTATAGTTAAAACTGAAAAATGAGCCATATATTACCATAGAGGCAAAGGTATACTAAAGAAAATGCAGAAATTAAATCTCTGATGGGGGGTATTTTTAGGTTTGGGGGGGGGACTTGGTTCGGTAGGAGGCAGTTGACCCCTGCCCCATAACAAATTACCCCCCTTTCTACGTCCTTCCTATAAATTCCACCATCAGCAAGTTCCAAATGGCACTAAAAACGGCACTTTTGGTGCCATGTCTCAAGTGGAAGAGCAGGGACTAGTGGACTGCCAGAACTTTTTAGAGTGACGTTTAATGGCTCATTTGAAAGCTATTTTTCATATCTACGTGATTTGTATCAATTCTACCATCCATAAGTGTGGTATAGCACTAAAAACAACACTTTTTGTGCCACTTCTTAAGTAGAAAAGCTTGGAAGTATAGAACGATATCATCATTGTAATAATCATGGTCCGAAACCCTTAACTTTAGGTTTGCAAGAACACCTCCTGTATGTTCCTCCTCCTAATAAGCTACGCAATTAAAGAACTATCATTAATATTTCAAATTATGTTATTAGAGGTTTGGTTCTGTTGGCAAAGCGCTCGACTTTCAATTACAATGGCTTACGTTCGACTCCTTCTTCTTTTTTTCAATCATTGTTTTTTCCCTTCTATACGATTCTTTTCAGGTATTTTCACTGTTTTTGTAAATGTGATGAACTCATTTTTTAACGCATGTCCCAGGAAGGGTTCTAGCCGTTTACCCCTACGGAAAATACCCCCCCCCCTCCCGAAAAAAACCGCGGAAAATACCCCCGGAAACTACCCCCCGTGCGTAAAATACCCCCCGGTAAATACCCGCCCCTGGAAAATAACCCTCCCCCCCAGGGAAAATAAGGCTTTCCAAATTTGAGAGTTTTGTTTGAGTTTTTTTTTATTATTTCCGTAGGGGGGAGGAATTTTGGTACTTCTTTATTATGTGGCACTCACTCAACTTCACGCAGTATAAAATTCGAGAACAACGCCGGTCACCCCCAGGAAGGTATTTGGTCAAGCATTTTGATTCAAAAGGGAATAGAGGTCATCTAGTCAATGGTTTGCAACGACATTCTGAGTAGATCATTAAATCCATACCCCAACGAGTGGCGTAATTTTGTCAAAATTCTGTGGGATGGGGTCAACATTGGAGGCAATTTTCCCAAATCAAGTGAAAATTACAGAGAAAACCAAAAAACGAGCCATATAGTAATAAAAAAGGTAAATATGTACTAAAGAAAAATGACCTGTTTCAGTGAATGCTTTAATTATGCATGCTTATCTTATTTTCTACAACATTTTTGGAGAATCTAAATTTCAGTTGGGAGGAGGGAAGGTAAACTGGGGTATGGGGGAAAACTGAGGTATGGAGGGGATGTCTCCCCCTCTTCCTCGTAACAAATTACACCCTTGACCCTAACCCCCTACCATTTAGTAGTTGGAGAGGTTTAGTCATGTGGTTCTGGATACACTCAAATCTGTATATTAAAAGAAGAATTACTTGTTGTTATAATTACTTATTCAAGTTATTTACTTCACAATCCCACCGTTGTATTCTCCCCATACGTGAAATTATGCAGCCAAAGAGGAGGAAAGACAAATAAAAAAAGTTTTCTAGGAGAATTCTGGTAATTCTTCCCAAAATTTTTGAACTAAAAACCAACTTAGTTTATAATACCCTATATCGTACCTACAAAAAAAATGATCTTTTTTGGAAACTTCCATTCATTTCTGAGTAATGAGCGGCTTTTTATTTAGGGACAGGTCAACTAAATCACTAAGCCTATAGGCACATTTCTATTGAGCTAGAATAATTTTCCGCAAGTATGTCGGTACATAAACCTGTCCGCTCAGTTAACCTTTTGTGTCTTACCTACTCGCCTGGAGCTACTTTCTTATATGCTACTAAATTTAGTTTTTTTTAAACAAAGAATTAAAGATCTATTTCTTCTTTTTTAATTTTTTCTTACAAAGAGAAACGACACTATGTTTGATTCTTTTTTTTCACTCTAAACTTATTTTTTCTTTCCACTCTTGCACGGCTTCTAGTTCTGCTCCTTAATAAGGGTTGGGATGTCTTATCTCCCCTAGATTGGAGGGGATTAGGAATCATTTAAAGAAAAGTACTGAAACTAAGGGCCAACATTAAAACTTAAAACGACCAGAGACTTATTTCGTATAAATGAAAGAGGTCATAGCATTTTTGTTTCTGATTAAATTTTAATCAAAACGAGCATAGATTAATTAAAAAAAACAAAGTTTTTCCGAGGAAAGTAAAGAGCCAAGTTGAAACTTAAAACGAACAAAAATTATTACTTCACAGCCTATCTAACATAAATCAATAAAACAAATGCTAATAAATCAACTGGTGATATTTCCCTATGTTTGTAACATTACAGAAAACTAGCGCTTTACTGAAAACACAAAATAATATAGGAGTTTTAGCACGGTAAAAGTAAACCTTTTGATGACACTTTTAACAGTATAAAAGTAAAGTATTTTTAGATTGTTGCTTTATTTATTTATTTTTCGTTTGATTTGGCATCACTTCTGCACAATGAGCTCTGTTTAATGATTGACTGTCGTTTTGGGACTAAAAAGGACATTTCATGATTATTTTGTAGGGTTTCCATTGTAACTTAACCACCGTATAACTGAACCCCGAGCAACTGAGCCCCTGTAACTGAGCCACCGTACAACTGAACCACCGTGCAACTGAACCACCGTGCAAATGAACCACCGTGCAATTGAACCCTCGTGCAACTCAACCCCCGTGCAACTCAACCCCATTTAACTAAACCCCCGTGTAACTGAACCATCCAGTAACTGAAACCCCCGTGCAAGTGAACCATCGCAAAACTAAAGCACATTAAAACTAAACCACCGTGAAAGTGAACCACCGTGCAACTGAACCACCGTGCAGCTGAACAGTCGTGTAACTGAGCCCTCGTGCAACTCAACCACCGTACTTACATTGGGTAAAACACAAGTTAGAATCTTTGCATCTTCAACCTTGTTGGAACTGTTTGCGTTTTTAAGTCTTTGTATGAATTACTGTTAAGCTGATGTATAAAAATGCTCTGACGTCATGACGTCATAGAAAATCGGACGTCATAAACTTTTAAATCCATATTTATTTCTCTTTTTTATGTCTGTTAATGGGGGTTCCCTTCACCCTGTCACTTTCTATGGGTCTGAGCGTTTACCTCCCTCCCCCGTGGAAAATTTCCCCTCCTCCACCCATGGAAACCCCATCCCCTGGAAAACATCCCCCTCGCGGAAATTATGGTTTTCAAAATTTAGAGTCGTGGTATTTTTTTAGTTTAATTGAGAAGTTCTAAGGGAAGTAGAAAAGAAGAATTTATGTGTAAATCTTGCCCCCCCCCTCGCTCCGTGCAAATACTTTCTGCTCATGAAAGATCCTCCGAAAAACCCCCAACCAAAAAAATTCCGTATGTTTCCCAATGACAAACACTATCTGTAAGCAATAGACAAATAAAAAAAACTTTGAAACTTCTGCAATGGGGTTATCTGATTGTTTTGTAGCTTGGAAGACAGGGAGATACCTCAAAGGGTGCATTTTGATGCCAAAACATCTCAGCTCTCATTGCGCCTTCAAATAAATACAGAATTAGCTCTAAGGGGGAGACGACAGGAGGATGGAGGTAGAAATTGTTTGATAATCCCTAGGCATTTCTAGTCTTTTTTTATAAGTTGAAAGTGATTGGAGACTAGCCAACCGCAAGAGGTTTTTTTTTTGGGGGGGGGGATTTTCCACGGGTAGGGATTTTCGGGGAGGGGGGTATTTTCCGTGAGGTATTATTTTCTGCGGGGTATTTTGCTTAAGGGATGTTTTTGCGGGGGGGGGGGTAAACGATGGCTCTCACCGTCCACATACTGTAGTTTTTTTTTACCGCTTTGCTTATTTTGTTGGATTTCATTTTGTGGTATTTTCTACGCTCGTAGTTGTTTATCGTTTGGTTTGAAAAAGGTTAATTACGGTGCAATGGTTCAGTTGCACGATGGTTCAGTTGCACGGTGGTTCAGTTACATGGTGGTTCAGTTACATGGTGGTTCAGTTGCATGGTGGTTCAGTTACATGGTGGTCCAGTTGCACGGTGGTTCAGTTGCACAGTGGTTCAGTTGCATGGTGGTTTAGTTGCACGGTGGTTCAGTTGCACGGGAGTTCAGTTGCACGGGGGTTCAGTGACACGGTGGTTTAGTTACTTGGGGGTTTAGCTGCATGGGGGTTCAGTTAAATGGGGTTGAGTTGCACGGGGATTTAGTTACACGAGGGTTTAGTTAAATGGGGTTCAGTTGCCTGCTGGTTAAGTTACACGAGGGTTCAGTTGCACAGGGATTTGGTTATATGGTGTTCAGTTGCACGGCGGTTTAGTTACACGGTGGTTAAGTTACAGGGGGTTCAGTTGCTTGTGGTTCAGTTACACGGTGGTTTAGTTGCACGCACACCATTTTGTAGACAAGTTCGAAGCGTTACTGAAAACTCGCTTTAGAATTTGCATCGCAACTTAAGTTTCTCCGTTTTATAGAGAGAAATAACTGGATTTCCAGAGTTCATGCTACGGTTGATATGTTCTTCATTTCGAGTAATACTAGGTGAAACCAAGATGTTGACTTATTATTTTTCTGCCTAAGTTTTTAAGATAATTTTAATTGTATTATACTGAAAGTTACTGATATCACAGCTCCTGTAGGACTATGAAAAGCGTTACAGATTAGTTTTTTGTTGTGAGGCTACATATTTACTTTTGATTCATAAGTCAATATTCTTGTTTTTTATACTAGACTTTTGTGTTTTCAGTAAAGCGCTAGTTTTCTGTAATGTTACAAACATAGGGAAATATCACCAGTTGAATTATTTGCATTAGTTTTATTGATATAGTTTAGAAAAGCTGTGAAGTAATATTTTTTGTTCGTTTTAAGTTTCAACTTCGCTCATTACTTCCCTCGGAAAAACTTCGTTTTTTTTTAATTAATTAAATTTAGTTATGGAGGTGAAAAGTTGTACAACAGAAATTAAGAGGAGGGATAATGGATATTTCTGTGACTGGGGGAGGGGAGTGTCTGAAGTCTAAAAAAATAACTTCTTAGGCCCAATTCTTCTTCTAACTTTCACTGAAAGAAAGATTGGTATTTTGCGGGGAGGGGGGGGTATAAAAGAAAGAGAAGAGAAGGAGCACTATTATATCCTCCAATCTCTCTTAATTATGAAGTGTATTTGTTGCATAACTATTACAAATACTATATAAAAGTTTCGAAGAATTTCCCTTGAAAACCGTTAAATTTCAGGCCCTAGAACTCTTGTTTTTATTTCGACCCCCCCCCCCCCTCCCTAGAAATATTTTAAGGGGATTACTGCTTTGCATGGTGATAATCTTTCATGAAGCATTGTTATACGAATATTTGCAAAAAGAGAAAGCAGAAAGAATTGCAAAAAGAGAAAGCAGAACGTTATTGAGCCAAATGTTATCGAGAAAACAATCTGGAAATTATTTGTAGGGTATTGCATAGTCTACCAGTTTCAGAGGCCGTACTAGAGCACAGTATAACACTAGTCCTCAAACATTTATGCAGCAGAGTAACCAGATGGGACGTATTTGCACCACTTTGGCGCTTTTTGAGGTGGTTGCGCACTAAATTTTTCACATTGGCGCATTTCTTGAGGGGGAAATCCTTCATTTGGTGTATTTCCGCTAGAAAATTGAGTTTTCGGCGCATTTTCACTTTTAGGCGGCGCAACCTTAGGCCAAGTAGCTGGCAACAATGATATGCAGTCCATGTTCAAATACAGCTATTATAGACTGTTTCAAACAGTTCGTGGTAACGAACTGTAAGTAAGGAGTGACCCGGCTCAATGGTAACCGAAACTCTAAAAAACGGATACCAATAGATACATCAAAAGAATCAGATTTTAATGCTGATTTCAAATATATAAGTTTCATCAAGTTTAGTCTTACCCCTCAAAAGTTAAACGCGCCAGAGAAAATTTTGAGGACTTTCGAAAAAAGGGGGAAAGGCCTCCTAAGAGTTATAGAACTCAATAAAAATCATACCATAATATTCAGCATATCAGGATATCTCATTTTACGAGTTTCAAGTTTATATTTAAAAAAATGTGGAATATTCCATTTTTTGCCGAAGTAAAGATCAGGGGTGCGTGTTTATTTGTTTTATTTATTTTTTTTTTCCAGGGGTGATCCTACTGACCCAATGGTCCTAAAATATCGTGGGAGGGCTCATTGGAACGGAAATATAAAGTTCTAGTGCCCTTTTTAAGTGACCAAAAAAATGGAGGGCAACTAGGCCACCTCCCACGCTCATTTTTTTCCAAAGTCACCCGATCAAAATTTTGAGATAGCCATTTTGTTCAGAATGGTAAAAAATATGATAACAATGTCTTTTAGGATGACTTAACCCCTCGAAGTCCCCGGGGGGAAGGCTGAAAGTTATGAAGTTTACCCAATGTTAACATATAGTATTGGTTATTGGGAAGCATACAGACGTTTTCAGGGGGGATTTTTTCTGGCATGGTGGAGGGTGGGTCGCGGGTTATATGGGAGGATCTTTCCATGAAGTAATTTTTCATAGGGGAAGGGACATTGCTATGAAGGGGGCGCCAGAGTTCCCAGCAATATTAAAGAAAAATATCAGAAATTAAGTTAAAAAAACAACAACAAGTTTTTCAACTGATTTCAACTGATTGTGATTAAGGGGTCATTTTTACAGAACTGGAAAAAAATTCTGAACTTTAGCTTAAAGCGCAAGTTAACCCCCTAATATAAGTATTAAAAATATATGAATATAGAAGTTCGTTGAGTAAGTTAATTCGTAAGTTATGTATATTTATTACTAATAAGAACGTTCGTAAATAAAATTAACCAACTTTCGAGAAAGCCATTTAACAAAAAAAAAATAATATTAATATGCAAATTTTGTTTTAATGATTCATGTACTGTGAGCCAAAATCAAAACCTGCATTAATTCAAAAACGTTCAGAAATTAAATAAAAAAAACTAGTTTTTTTAACTGAAAGTAAGGAACGACGTTAAAACTTAAAACGAACAGAAATTATTCCGTTTATGAAGGGGGCTGTCCCCTCCTCAACGCCTCGCTCTTTACGCTAAAGTTTGACTTTCTCACAACTCTATTTTTTTAAAAAAAAAAAAAACTTTAGCGTAAAGAGCGAGGCGTTGAGGAGGGGACAGCCCCCTTCATAAACGTAATAATTTCTTTTCGTTTTAAGTTTTAACGTCGTTCCTTACTTTCAGTTAAAAAAAACTAGTTTTTTTTATTTAATATCCAATAAGACTAACGGCTTTTGACTAACTTAAAGTTTCAAACCATCTATTTCTGTGTTGGCCATGAAAAATAGGTAAAGCCAACAGTAGTCTCTTAATTTATGTGTGCTAGTGACTCCCTTTCCATAATACAAAGCTTGTAGAAATATTTCCAAAAATTTTAAGCTATTTTCCCTTCTTACTGCTGTATATGACGATACGAAAAAACGTAGGACATCGGAGAAAAACGAGGTAATTCACAGCCTGGGGAAAAAAGAAGGAAAAATAAAATGATTTTGACTGCTCAGACTTAGCCGTCTTCAGCGTAGAAAGAAGAACAATAGAAAGTCGGTAAAGGTCCAATTTATATGTTCAACGTGACGCACATAAGCGAAAACATAGGTGAATATTCAGATGACCAATGATTTCTTTTCTAAAAGTTTCCTGTATTGTATTATTGAATTTCAAGAATCTTATGGAAAAGTTACAAGCATATACTAATTAAGAAACTTATAAAAGCTTTCCGTAGTTTTGAGCCCTTTTTGTATACAAAGAAAAAATGCTAAAAAGAAAACCAACCACTTAAGAACGGAATTTCTTTCTAACAATTATTGCTTTACAAAACTCTAGTCAAATTCACAGTGTCTCTTCTTACCCCTTTAACTGCTATCATAGTTAGTATTAGTTAGGGAACTAATATTTGACTCGGTGTATCATACTTCAAAGGGTTCCAAACCATGACTGTTCTTAATATCAGGTGTCATCCGGAACAGTTATTTGATCGTTCAGGGTTTTTGTCAATTTTTTTCATCATTTTGCATAAATGTTGACTTGTATTATTTGTGAAATAAATAAAAAACAAGTTGTTTTTCAACTGAAAGTAAGGAGCAAGATTAAAAATTAAAACGAAAAGATATTATTCCGTGTATGAAGGGGTTGCCCCTTCTTCAATATCTCGCTCTTTGCGCTAAAGTTTGGCTTTTTTCCAATTATTTAAGAATGACTCTTGATACACAAAGACTGTTTATTTGGAATAATAATATTTTCTTTAATTCTAAAAAAGATTTTGCGTGAAGAGTGAAATATTGATAAGTTAAAAGCCCCCCCCCCTCATATACGTAATAATTTCTGTTCGTTTTAAGTTTCAATGTTAATCCTTATTTTTCAGTTGAATTGTTTTTTAATTTAATTTCTGGTCCGTTTTCTAAATAATGCCATTTTCTCTAGCTCCCCCTCCACGGAAAATTTCTCCATGGAAAGATCCTCACACGTAAACCTACTCCCCACACACCAGAACTCCCTTCCCCCCAAAATGTATCTGTACACTTCCCAATAGCCAATACCATATGTAAACAATGGTTAAAGTTCATAGTTTGCAGCCCTTCCCCTGGGGCTGCGGGAGGATCAAGTCATCCTCAAAGACACATTTATTGGACCTTTAGCTTATGCGGAACAGAATGGAAGTCTCAAAGTTTTGATTGGACGACTTTGAGAAAAAAGGAGCGTGAAGGGGAGTGGGGGCTATTTGCCCTTCAATATTTTTTGTCAATTAAAAAGGGCACTGGAACTTTCAATTGCCGATAAAAGGAGCCCTCTCCCGATCTTCTAGGATCACTGGTTCGATACGATCACCTCTGAACAAAAAAAACGACAATAAAAACAAATCACGCATCCGTGATCTTGCAAATGGCAAAATAGGCAAAATTCCACATTTTTCTATATAGGAGTTTGAAAACTTTACAGTAGGGTTCTCTGATATGCTGAATCTGATAGTGAAATTTTTATTAATATCCCTTGATTTTTTGATGGTATTTTCTCCCTTTTTTTAAAATGGGCAAATTTCCCAAGGCTCCTAACCTTTGATGGGTAACATTAAACTTGATGAATTTTATGTATTTTGAATAAACATCAAAATACGATTCTTTTGAAGTATTCATTGTTATCAAGACTCTGTTTCTTAGAGTTTCAGTTGCTATTGAGCTGTATCGCTCCTTACTTACAGTTCGTTACTACGAACTGTTTGAAATAGATAACTTATTTCTGTCATATTAGGCTACTTTTACACCTCAAATGATTGTAGAAGGACGACTATATATTTTTCTACACAACGTTCTTCTTAGCTTATAAACCAGGCTAAGATAGGGGTGTCCTGATTCATTACTTGCATCTGGGATGAATTCACATACACTTCAGGAACAAGATAATGCTTACATTAACTAGCTTTTCCCGTAGCTGAACCGACTTATCACTTTGCAGGAAGTGTGGGTCGGATTACACTTAAAAGAAGAGACTTTTCTTATGCAAGACCAGCCTAGGAAGGGGAAAGTTAAGCATAAGTTATGGTTGAAAGTTTCATTTAAAGGAGATAAGAAATTGGTCTGTTGTGAAATTGGTGCTCTCTTGACTATCCCCTTGTGGTTTTTCTTCTTTTAAACAGAGGATGAGAAACAACATGTGTTATTCTTTCTTATTAAGGGAAATATGGAGGCTTGAATGCCATAGGGACCTCTTACTTTATAATTATGGCTAGACTTGGTTCTTAGGAAGATCTAGGATAGACTCAACTGCTTTAGACTTTAAAAAAATGCTAAGAATTTGTCACCCTAGTAGATAAAAGCTTTTTAATCGAATGGCATCATCATCCTGGCAAAAAGGGTTTATTCGTTATTCATGTTTGCAGCGTCAGATGGAACCAAGTAAAGAACGAACTCTAGCACATAGTAACCGAAAATTTAAAAAGCCTTTTGAAAGCCAAAATGATTCGCTATTTGAAGCTGTATGAGGAATCGTAACTGTCATTTCCGTTAATCTTAATTATGAGATTTTTATTGGAATAAAGTCAGTTTAACCTAACTGAAAACATTGTTAATCTAGCTAACGCATAATTCGATGAAATCAGTTGCGTACATAGGAGTTTTACTTATAAACGGGGGGTGGGGGTGTCCATCCTCCTTTGCCTTGGCTATTCTCATTACTATGAGACAAATTAGAATGCTTAGGCACAGAAGCTAACCTTAGTTTAAAAGTCTTTGTCTATTTTACTGACAGTTAAAGTATGCCGTGGCTGAATAATTTAGTGAAGTGAAATCAATCCTGAAGTTCGCATGCATCGTTTGTATTTCATTAATCGGTTGTATTACTTTATGGGTAATTTCTTTTTATCTGATCTTACTTATTGGTCTAATCGGCTACAGATTGCTAATTAATTCGATTTAACTGGTAGTCCTCCCCGTGGGTTCTGCCAAAAAAATATTTTCAGGGGATAATTTTACGTGTAAAAAAAAAATACAAGCTGAATTTTTTTTTTCTTAAAAATCTTGACTTGTCAGCCGTTTGAGGGAACAACGAAAAAGAAATCTACAATATCGAAGTTCTTTTTATGAAAAAATTGCTTAAAAGTACCAAGGACACTAACAATGAAATTGGGTTCTTTAAATTGGTTAAGTGGAAATTTAAGTAACCTTATGCGTCTTTGAAAAATAGGAAACCCCGGGAACTTGATTTTTAATGAAAAAAGACCTCTATGTGCAGTTATGGAGTTCTACGTTTACGGGCGCCAAGTTTGAAAATAGGGAACGTGTGTTAAAATTCAGTGGAAAATGGGGGGAAAATATACCATCATGGAACACTAGCAACTTTCCTGAATGACATAGCAAAAGACAAACACTGCCATAAATTTAAGCTATGCATTCATACGGATACTATTAAAATTATTTCTATTTATTCACATTATTTCCATGTACTTAAAAGTATGTTTATAATGTATTTAAGTATTAGAGAACCAGGTACTTATGCATTATATGCTACACAGCGCTATAGACTGTACAAGCAAACCAGACATGGAGACCCGTCAAACGGGTATTTGATATCTAAATTGATTGCAAGGCGAGGTTTCTTATCGAGTTTACAATATTTAAACGGTTGTTTTTCGGGATTTAGGGTGGGCAAGTTACCTAGGTTAGGTTACGTATTTAATATAGGCTATGCTTTACCCCCCCCCCCCCAATTTGCAAACATATAGCCCAAATTTGTTTCTAAATCATTATATATTCATCCTATTTTATTTTATTTCATTAGCATTGACCAAACTTGATTTCTTTCATGTGTAGCATATAATGCATAGGCCTAAGTACCGAGAACTCTAATGTACAGGTCACGATGACTTCAGCCGCTTAGAAGATCAAAATTCGCGCCGAATTTCAAACCATATAAACAATATACTCCGTCCTTCAGCTCCGTCCACCAAAATTCTATAGTGAAAATAATACCATTGAGAACCTATTTAACAAAATTACTATTCATCGAAAATTTTAATTAAATATCAAAATTTTGCCAAAAATTTTGTCCTAAATACGAACGGCTGCTGAAACACAAGGGTCGTTGAATTGGGATAACAATCTCTTTGGAAGCACATAAAAGCTTTAACGAAACGACTGAGGTGTTAATGAATGGGCAGCCTCCATCATGTACGCAGTAGTTTCTGTTTATTTAAGTTTTAATGCCCTTTACTTTCAGTTGAAAAAGCTTATTTTAATTTTTTTTAATTTACCCTTTAGGATTTATTTCTATATTTTATTTCTTTTTACTCTTCTTTTCGTGTTTTAGGGGGGCTGATGGCTGAAGGGTCATAGAGGGTAAGATAAAAATTAAAGAAATTAATTTAGTTGCTTATTTGAAATAAGGAGTTCTCTACAGTTTAAATTTTCTTAATTTTTGACTTGGAGTTTGACTCCATGTTTTTATTTTGGAAGGAAAATGCCCCTTTAGTGCACTTCAGACTATATTTGGAGTAAGAAGTTCCTTCAGTTCTAATTTTGCTTGGCTTTGACTTAGAGTTGGGTGAACTGGAGTCATTTACTTTGGTTGTCAGCTGGGACGTCACATAGGGGGGGGGGAGGATGCCTCCTCAATGTTTTCGCCAGTCGGATAAAAATTTGAGTCGGGAAAAATTAGCCCAAAAGACCCCTATTTTACTGGCCAATATATTTTTTGTTATTAAGCTGAATGGGCTGATGGAAATATATGACGTAAAAATAATGAAAGAAAATCCGTCTCTGTTGGTGAAGAAAAAAAAAAATAACTTTAATAGCAATATCACCCAAATCAGTCAATAAGAATGACCAGCCAGTCAGTAGAATCCACCGCCCACTCCCCAAAAAAACAACACTTTGGTTAGTGACGCGTCAGGTCAATACCAAACCAGTCCACAAAAATAATTACTCGTACTTCTTTGTCCCAGACTATTGTCTCTGTGCGCTTACATTCTAGAAATTGTAGAATAACCCTTCTTCAATTGTTGCTAAATTTGTATTTTCAAGTTATTTTCTTTAACCTATATCTTACCCGGCTATGATAACTCAACCCCCAAAAATACGAAAAAGAATTAAAATAGAAACGTAAAAATAAGTACTATAGGATATTCTACAACACCTATTCCACCTATATTTTGGAATACATGTTGAATATTCTAAAATTCCTTCTTTTCTTCACTATTTTTAATTTGTCATATTTTCTCTATGGCTGCTCAATTTTGCATGTAGGGGATTTACGCGGGGAATTTTCCCTCGGGGGGATTTTCCACAGAAAAATTTTCAGCGAGAGACGAGTTTCTGCAGGGGGAAGTTTCCGGAAGGAAAACGCCTAGATCCGCGCAAGACACACTAAAGTTAAATACCATTGCAGATAAATAACTGATTTTTTTAGAGTAAATTTAACTTTAATACAAATTTAGCAGTGAGGCTAAATTGTGTTGCATGTTGTAAGAACGCTATACTTACTAATTGGGTTATGTGTTGCGAGAAAATTACACTGCATATATCTCGGTATATATCATAGTAAAGCACAAATGACACAATGGCCCTTAGGGTGTTATCAGAACGGCTTGATTATTAATTTAAATGTTGGTGATAGGTTTCATCTATCCATTCATAGCAGGCTATTTCCACCAGTTTAAGTTTCACTCATCGTATTATTTCAGCTCATTTTGGGTTTTAATAGCACTTTTACTTTCCTTTAAAATTCTTCAGAATTAGTCCAGATATGTTCATGAAAGTCAAATAGAATGAATAGATATTATTTGGGATTAACCTATCAGAAGAATTGATCTGCCCATGATACAAATGTGAGTAGGACGTAACGCGGATATTTTCGATGCTGGTTATATCTTTGTTTTTTTATGTGATATAGGGTAAGGGTATTGAATAAATCCAGGAGGTCTTCATTTTTCTCAAGTTCTGAAAAACTTTTCACCTTCTGATACCTCGATAATTTGTTTGTTTTTGTACATGATTCACGAATCAATTGTGCCTCATCACACTTTGGATCCCCATCTCATAGAACAGGAATGTGGCTGCGCGAGTGTTATTTTTTTCTTTTTAGCAATCTGATTTAAAAAAAAAAAAATATTTTTTGAGAATATTAGGGGATGTTCATTTATTTAATAGGAACAGTTCTGGTGGCAGATTTTTGATATTGAAAGTTTGCGTTGAGAAAGTCGGAGTCCTTGCTCTAAGCAGTCCACGATATGGAATTGTGTTAAGTCTTAACTACAGGTTTCCAGGGCCGTCACGTATGGGGGGTGAGGGATGCCCCCCCCATATTTTTGGTCACTCGGTAGAAAACATAATTCAGTAAAGTCATGGCGCTTTGGACCATGATTTTCCCGACGCCGTTAAAATTCTTTGTTCAGTTCAATTAAGACCACGAAAATACTGTCATGCCATCTATAGAAATTTCGAACTTGGTCGGTAAACGCAGCAGTTTTACTGACTCCTGTCGTGATTTTATGGATGATGCCGCAACTTTCCACTTGGTTAAATAAACAGCATTAAAATAGTGACATGATATGTACCAAAATCTAAATCTCGATTGACAAATGCTGCGGCTTTACCGACTCGTGCAGTAATTTCACGTATTACATTCGAAACAGACATTATGCTAATTATTGACAAAAAACAGTCAGTAAAAATGACCAGCCAGTCGGTAAAATCTCTTGCCCCCCCCAAAAAAATTCGGGCTAGTAACACCACTGCTGGTTTTATTTACTATACTTGAAACAAAGCTTTAAACAAAAGTCAATTGTTTGACAAATACGTTTCTTTGTGGATTACTGAATTAGTTGTTACGTCTTACGAGTCACTGTCCCAAATGTCACGGTCTATGATCTACGCTTCAGAACTAGTTTGAGGTTTGAGCCAAGGTTATCAACACGGAAAATAATGTAGTCAAATGAGCCTTATTCATTTATGCTTCAATGGATTGATTATCACATTCTTTTGAATTATCCATCGGGTGTTAGAATAGCCATGTGTAACCATATTCGAACTGATACGTCCTTTAGAAAAGGGCCAGAGGAACAAAGGCTTTAACTTTCCAATTATTCTCAAAACCATGTCTTAAACCGGAGAAATACCTCAAACATGTGTGGCAAGCCATGGGATTTTCGTTCGTATGGCCCATCAGACAAGTTAACGTAATACCTCTGTATTCGAGATCAGTTAAGCAAATCCAATCATAGGTGAAAGAAAATTAGGACTTTATGTTTTTTTTTTGGCATGTCATTATCATATTTACGAACCCTAATGATTGTCCTTTTTAAAGCCATCTTCAGGATTCCCGGGAACTCAAGGGCATCACCCGGTATCACCCTCGCAAAATTACTTCTTAAATGGAAAAGCCGCCAGGTGTGCCATATCCTCAACTCCTGAGTTACTTCTAGTGCAAAAATAATCCGAATCCGAGGCCAGCCTTTCCTTTCAAAAACCTTTTTTCTATTTTGCAATGCTAGACAAATCGGTCTAATCCGAAACCGGGTCCCTAACATCTCGGGTGTAAATCTGTTTAAAAATAATAGTTCAAACCAAAAATATCTGTAACCAGGGCATAAAACTTAAACATCTCTGACCTCCTTACTTCTTGGATCCAAATCGGGATTTCCAGGTCTTGTGAATCTTGTAAAAGAGCAGCAAATCTTAATAGTCTTCAGATTTTAATGCTGAGCCGCTCCATAGCAAAATTTTGCAGAATACACATTAAGATTTAGGCGGCGCAATAGCGCTGCCTAAGTGTTAAAAAATTCGACGTCGCTTCAAAAGTGGCAGTAGAAAAAATGATGACCGATCTGAAAATCTGCCAAACTATCAACAAAGAGAACAAGTGTTCTGTAAGTGATTTATTTTCTATATGGTTTATTTTAGAAGGAAGAACGGTAGACATATTCCGATATCAGGATCTTGTTATGCTTAGAATAGCTTAATCTAACGATTTTCTCAGTAGAATTGCCACAGTCAATTATGATTGAAAATAAAGTCAAAATGAATAGAAATTGCCACAAAAAGGCAAGAGCGGATCCAGGATTTTGGTTCGGGGGGGGTACTAATTTTCGACTCGGTTTTCGACTAATTTTACTAATTTTTACTAAGATTTTACTAATTTTTGACTTATTTTCGACTCGGTCAAATTTTTTTTTTTTTGGGGGGTGGGGGGGGGGGTTCAAACTGGGTAGTCCACCCCCCTGGATACGGCCTTGCAAAAAGGTACGTTTTGTCCAGTTCCATAGCAAAATTTCGCAGAATACACGTTAAGATTTAGTAGTGTTTGGGTATTCTAGGAACTGCAGTCCAAAATCTTTCTTAGGGGAACAACAAATACCCTGTCCCCGGGAAAAACGAAACATCTCCTTCATCCTAATATCTTGTTTTTGCGAACCTATTGTAGCTATTAACGTAAAACCAGAAAAAAAGAAGTAAGGCAAGGAAAATAGGAGTGGTCAAAAAAGATACGCCAAGTATTAGAATATGAATTAAGAAAATATCAAACGCTGATAGAGAACTAACCTGCTTAGATTGTAATCTGTAATTGATTGTTTTTTCCTTATATTGAATTAAGTGGTGATTTTAGAAATAAGCTGCAATGAATAAAAGATATATTGACAGAAATATTCTTCCTGAAAAATTTAACTTTCACTTAAGGCCTTGTGGTACTTTAAAGGATCGCCCTAAATCGTCCATTATGAACGTTTTTAGCTGATGTTGCAAAATCCTTCCTGGACATCTTAGAAAAACCAATTAACTTCTCCCGTTGCGTACCGGAGATAGAGATATTCAGTTTTAATAAAACTTACAGCATTAGAAAGTGTAAAATTTAGTTTTTTCGATTAAACGGAGCAGAATTTTCTTTTTAAAGTTCAGGAAAAGGCAGTCCCCCAAAAACATGTTGAAGCATACCTAATAGGAAAATGGTAAAGATCAGCTTTTAGATCAGCTGAATTTTTCATCTGAGCAATTTGACAGCTTTAGGGGTTCCTTGTGGTGCTATCCGCTTTGATTGAAAATCTTCCCGACGCAGGGACGTATTATTTACGCAGTAGGTGCATTGAATAGACAACGCTTTGCATCAAAGTATAATCACCTACGGAACAAGTACTGACAAAACCTATCCTCTCCACACAAAAAAGTGACCCTTTGTATACCTTGGCGAACCTGGCAACTAAAAACCGTAGTTACACAATTCATCCCGGTCAGTCGTCGCCTGAATCACGCTCTAGCATAATTATTGGTCGGAGCAAAGTACTTCGGCTCGAAGCGATTAAGTAGTACAACATTTTGCGTCTAGAGGCGCTGAGGTACGCGGGGTCACTTTTGGAGAGTTTTGTCAGTACTTGTTCCGTAGGTGATTATACTTTGCTTTGCATAGCCGTTAGTAAAAGATAATATTTTTCTTTATTTTAAACTAACATCTCGTTAGCTTTTCGAATTGTTGATACACTCACGATCCCCTATCAATTTTTACCACAATTTTAGGGGAATATTATTTGAATAATCTGGCAGTTTTGAGAGTTCCCTGTGGTTCCAGAAAAACTCATTAATGACCCCTTTGTCTTTGAGATGGTCAGCCAACGCTGAAGCTCACAAAATATTTTCTTGGAAATTGAATGGCCTTAATGATCGCCCATACTTTTCATCGATAAGCTTTTTTTAAAGCTAATCAGAGGCAGCGGCATAGTGGTGCCTAATTAAGAGCCACATGCATGCAACGAATTATTTTATTTTTTTGGCAACTTTTTTTCCTTGACCACATCCTATGAAAGGAGTAGTCGTATAAAATATGGAGGGGACTCATTCGATTGAAAATTCTACTGTTCTTTTTAAGAGTCGAAAGTAATAAGAGGACAACCAGTCCCTCTCCCATAGCCTTATTATGCTACCCAGCCCCTCTTTAACCCCTCAAGATACACAACTGAAATGTTAAGATGACCATTCAAAATAGTCAAAAGGACCAATAAATAAGCCTCCGGGTATGATATGACTCCGAGAAGCCTGGGACAAGGTGCCTAGAAAATGCAAAATACCCATTGTTTACACATAGATTTTATAATAGAAGAAGGGGGCTTGTTTGATATTTGGTGTAAAATTGGCTTGATACTTTTATGAATCGTTTTAGCACTTTACTGAAAACTTAGCTTGGTTGATTTTTTTAAGAAAATTTTATTTATAGGCTAATGGTTATCAACATCATAGCCGCTAAAAGACTATCAAGAGCCTTATAAATTGGTCTTCTATTTTCTTTAGACTGCTTGTGGAATTTTTGGGTCCCAAGGAAGCATGTTGAATTTTTTGCATCAGTTTTTTTTTTCAGAAAAGCGCTCGTTTTTAGAATTCTACAGATAATGAAATTATTATGATCAGTTAATTTGAGCTAGTTTTGTAGATCAACCTTGCACAACCTACAAAGCAATAATGTTTTGTCCCAATTTTAAGTTTCAACTTCGCTCTTTACTTCCGTAGAAAAACTTTTTTCCTTAATTTTATTCATAGATAGGCTTTAGAAAAAAAGGCAGTAGTATCTGGTCTTGGTTGCCCGACCAGCTAGTAGCTTTTTGGAATCGTTCACTTGGCTAGGATTGCCAGACTTTCCCATGGATATGCTCCAGAAACGACACGTGTACCTGAGTAAATCAAAGACGCTATATCAACCCTGCTTTTTCAAATTATCTGCAATATCTTGGGAATGGCTTGAGGGATCAAATTGAAACTTTCAGGAAGTGTCAAAGGGTCAGGTGTATCTTGAATTTTGACTTGGTGGAGGCAAGAAGGATAGGTCAAAATTCGATATGTTCATCCAGGTCATCAGAATGGTGTATCCAATGTGCTGTGGGAACGGCCATGGGGATGAAGTTGAAACTTTCAGGAACTACTGGGGAAAAAAGAGGGAGAGAGTGGGGTAGAGAGACTTGAAATTTTATGTTGTAGGGAGGTGGGAAGGGATAAAAAGTTTTGTCTCTGGTCCATCTAAATATTATTAGACTAAATAGGTTTCTATGAGACTTAAAATCCATGCACAATTAAGTAGCGCACCAGATCTAAAAAACCCATGTGATACCATTTTCTCAAAATGACGTATCTGCAATTTTTCGGGAATGAACGGCTTGGGGTATAAAGTTAAAACTTCCAGGAAGTATTGAGAGATAAAAGGGGTGGAATTGGACGCTAAACTATGTCTCCGGGGAAGAAGATAAATCAAAATACGCTATTTGCATCCAGTTTGTTAAGTGCCATATCTGCAATATATCGGAAACATCTGGGGTGGCGAAGTTGAAATTTTCAGGTTGTTAGAAAATGACAGTTGGGAAATGGCTGGGAGACTCCGAAATTCATGCTGATGATGGGGGTGATGGCTGTTAAAAATATTATGTCCTAATACGTCTAAACATTTTTGCTGTGTAATTTATTATGGTAGTTATGATCTATTTACGTACTTCTAAGTAGCGACGTAAATTAGACGACAAAATATGGTACCAGGGTGTCAAAATAACGCGAGTGCAATTTATCAGGAATCACTTTGGAAATGAAATTGAAAATTATGGAGAGCCTAGAGAGGGGGATGGATCTCAAGTTATGACTTAAATCGGGGGGTCAGGGGACGGGGGCTAAAATCTTACTTTCTGATCTAACTGATCGTTTTTGCATTCCTATCCTCTATTTCACCTAAATTCAATTAATAGGTAAGTATTGATGTAAATCAAGAGACAGAACATGTTTCCAGGAGGATTGAAGTTGAAACTTTTACGGAGTTTTAAGGTTGAAGAGGATGCTGAAGAACCAAGTAGACTTAAGAATTTTGACTTTGGGAGAGGGGCAGAAGTTAACGGAAAGAAACCATGTATTCAGGCTCTCAAAATGACAGATCTGCAACATCTAGGGATCAACTCGTGAGGACCGATCCGGAAATTTTTGGGCTTTGGGAGAGGGTAGGCAGTGTGACTTCGCATTTGTGTTAAGAGGGCGGGTTGTGGGAGCCACCAAATGTGCGACTCCCATCCACCCAAAAGTTTTGTCATTATTAGCCCTTGTAGAATGGTGTATCCAATTTGCTGCGGGAACGGCCATGGGGATGAAGTTGAAACTTTCAGGAACTGCTGGGGAAAAAAGAGGGAGAGAGTGGGGTAGAGAGACTTGAAATTTTATGTTGTAGGGAGGTGGGAAGGGCTAAAAAGTTTTGTCTCTGATCCCTCTAAACATTAATAGACTAAATAGGTTTCTATGAGACTTAAAATCCATGCACAATTAAGTAGCGCACCAGATCTAAAAAACCCATGTGATACCATTTTCTCAAAATGACGTATCTGCAATTTTCGGGAATGAACGGCTTGGGGTATAAAGTTGAAACTTCCAGGAAGTATTGAGAGATGAAGAGGTGCAAGTGGACGCTAAACTATGTCTCCGGGGAAGAAGATAAATCAAAATACGCTATTTGCATCCAGTTTGTTAAGTGCCATATCTGCAATATATCGGAAACATCTGGAGTGGCGAAGTTGAAATTTTTCAGGTTGTTAGAAAATGACAGTTGGGAAATGGCTGGGAGACTCCGAAATTCATGCTGATGATGGGGGTGATGGCTGTTAAAAATATTATGTCCTAATACGTCTAAAGACTTTTACACTGTAATTTATTATGGGAGTCATGATCTATTTACTTCTAAGTAGCGACGTAAATTAGAAGACAAAATATGGTAGCAGGGTATCAAAATAACGCGACTGCAATTTATCAGTGATCACTTTGGAAATGAAATTGAAAATTATGGAGAGCCTAGAGAGGGGGGATGGATCTCAAATTAGGACTTAAATCGGGGGGTTAGGGGACGGGGGCTAAAATCTTACTTTCTGATCTAACTGATCGTTTTTGCATTCCTATCCTCTATTTCACCTAAATTCAATTAATAGGTAAGTATTGATGTAAATCAAGAGACAGAACATGTTTCCAGGAGCATTGAAGTTGAAACTTTTACTGAGTTTTAAGGTTGAAGAGGATGCTGAAGAACCAAGTAGACTTAAGAATTTTGACTTTGGGAGAGGGGCAGAAGTTAACGGAAAGAAACCATGTATTCAGGCTCTCAAAATGACAGATCTGCAACATCTAGGGATCAACTCGTGAGGACCGATCCGGAAATTTTTGGGCTTTGGAAGAGGTTAGGCATTGTGACTTCGCATTTGTGTTAAGAGGGCGGGTTGTGGGAGCCACCAAATGTGGGACTTCCATCCACCCAAAATTTTGTCATTATTAGCCCCGGTAGAGTCTTCAATCTATTTGTGGTGAAGTCGTGAGGCAAATCAAAATACATTATATTCCCACCGGTTATCAAAATAGCGTACTTTTAGTATATCGGCAACAGCTGTGGAGTTGGAGTAAAGACTTTCAGAAAGTGTTTGGGGAGTCTAAAAAGACTCAAAATGTTATCTTTAAGGAAGTGGACGCGAATGCAAAAAACATTTTTCTTTCCTAAATGGTGTTTTTTCCGAAAATAGGACCGATGATTTCTTCTTAAAAGTTTGAAAACTTATATTTGCAAGCTACTGTATCAAGGGGACCCTTATGCACAGAAGAAACTTGAAAAATTAGTTTCGTCAGAAAATTGGCCTAAGAAGTGTTTTCCTTGTCATCTAGGACTCTCAAAACTTTAGCTACTTGACCTTGTTACTTGACTTTCAAAATTTTTGATCATTCCCGAGCAACAAATTAAGATACTAAGGACGCAAAAATACAGGCCTTAAATTCTGTTTCTCCAGTCGGCTTTCAAATGACAACCCTTGAGCTTTTTGGGCAGGTGGACCTCTATCCAGAAAACAAATTCGACACTCTTGTTTGTATCGGTTACACAGGCCGGAAAATTGGGCTAAATTTCGTCTGTGATAGAATTGTAACTTACTGGAAAAATTTTGAAGACTGGCTGTATATGTGAAACCTGAAGCTGGGCCAACAATCTCTTTTTTGACAGCTAGTGTAAGTAGTAGTAAGAGTATATAAGATTTCAACCATACATTCAACCATACATTCACGCCTACAAGAAGCTCAAAAGTGTAATAGATATGAACCATACATGGAAAACCCACGCCTTTGACACTATATTTAGACATGGACATTTTAAAAAGCTGGCACGCTATAATGCATGTTATGAAACAATAGTCAAGGTTCTATTGCACAAGAAATTTCACAGGAATGTGCGTCGTAAGTTCACGTGGACATTGTTGTCAATTGCACAATGAATTGCACTTCAAGTTCACGTGCACATTTTTTTTTTAAAGCTGGCATGGTATAAAGTAGTCCAACATGTTTTGGGAGCATAGTCGAAATAATATAGCTCAACCGGACTGTTTTTGAAGGCAACATCCGTTTTTTAGGAGCCAATCAGACATCGGTGGTTGCTCAATATACGGTAAGTTGATTGGTGATTGGTTATAAATAAAAGGACTGGTTTTTTATTCGTCCTTGAGATTTTGTATAAAATGCCCATACCTTACGATTTAATTTTCATTATGATTTAACGTATCATAGATAGTACATTAAATATTATTAACTTTGAAACAATGGATACTTCAATTTGCATTGTGAGTACAGTTTACTAAATTTCTTGATTTATTTCGAAATAAAATCATTTTACCAGTAAATTCAAATTCAGGGACATAGCCCTCCTCCCCTCCATCAATACAAATCCTACAATATGATGAGTATACTCCCTAGAAAACACAAAGTACGCTCTTTTTTCTACTATGTAAACAAAAACCCTCCCCCACTGCTCTGTTTACGAGCTTAATTCTGTAGTTTTAGTTATTTCCTTCAAAAATGTCAGTTTCCTCATTCATTCTAATTAAAATGCGTTTTCCTTATCTGTTTAAATAGAAGCTTCTGTGTTTACAAGGAAGGGTCAGTTTTGGGACCAAATTTCGTACGCTCCTGTTATCGCATAGATTAATCCCACATGTTTATAGAATAGCAACACGGGTTTTGACAAAGAGAGAAATTGCATTCTAACCTAATTAGACGAAAGATATTCTATTTTCAATTCTATTCCATGATTAAGAGAGTTTTACGATGTGAAAAAACAAACTATTTCATCGCGTGGAAAGTAAGGGGGGAGGGGATTCTTTGTGCAGACTAATTTTTTCTTCTGTAAAAAAGGAGGGTTTCCAGGGGTGAAGTTTTCAGGGGGAAATTTTACCAGTTTTTTTCCCGGAGACGTAAGCTAACGTTTAAATTAAATTTCAGGTCTTTTGTCTTAGGGATTTGCTCCTCAAATTTTTAAATTGAAAAATGAGTATGCTGTTCTATTAGTAAAGCGAATCTTTCAAGCTTTTATCATCAAAAATGTGGAATTTTGCAGTTTATACAGAGTAGAAGGATTTTGTACGGGGATTAATTTTACATGAGGAGGGGGGTTTCCAGGGATGAAATTTTCAGGGGGAAATTTTACCAGTTTTTTTTCCGGAAACGTGAGCTAACTTTTAAATTAAATTTTAGGTCTTTTGTCTTAGGGATTTGCTCCTCAAATTTTTAAATTGAAAAATGAGTGTGCTGTTCTATTAGTAAATAAAATCTTTCAAGCTTTTATCATCAAAAATGTTTAATTTTGCTGTTTTGACAGAGTAGATGGATTTTTTACGGTGATTAATTTTACATGAGGTGAGGGGTTTCCAGGGTTGAAATTTTCAGGGGAAAATTTTACCAGTTTTTTTCCGGAAACGTGAGCTAACTTTTAAATTAAGTTTTAGGTCTTTTGTCTTAGGGATTTGCTCCTCAAATTTTTAAATTGAAAAATGTGTTTTTTTTCTTTACTTGGTGGTCATTCAAAAAGCGAGGATTTCTGTTAAATAATTAATTCTTGTGCCTTTTAAAATGGCTTTACGGGGTTTGAGAGACTCTGTTGTCTTATTCTGTGTGTTTTTTTCTTTACTTGTTGGTCATTCAAAAAGCGAGGATTTTTGTTAAATAAATAATTCTTGTACCTTTTAAAATAGCTTTATGGTGTTTGAGAGACTCTGTTGTATTATTCTGTGTGTTTTTTTTTCTTTACTTGCTGGTTAATCAAAAAGCTAGTATTTCTATTAAATAAATGATTCATTTACATTTTAAAATAGCTTTGTGGGGTTTGAGAGACTTTGTTGTCTTATTATGTTTTATTTTTCCTATAATTGGTGGTCATTAAAATAGCGAGGATTTCTGTTAAATAAATAATTCTTCTACCTTTTAAAATAGCTTTACGGGGTTTGAGAGACTCTGTTGTTTTATTCTGTGTGTTTTTTTCTTTACTTGGTGATCATTCAAAAAGCGTAGATTTCTGTTAAATAAATAATTCTTGTACCTTTTAAAATAGCTTTACGGGGTTTGAGAGACCCTGTTGTTTTATTTTGTGAGTTTTTTTCTCTACTTGGTGATCATTCAAAAAGCGATGATTTCTGTTAAATAAATAATTCTTATACAATTTAAAATTGCTTTACGGGGTTTGAGAGACTCTGTTGTTTTATTCTGTGTGTTTTTTTCTTTACTTGGTGATCATTCAAAAAGCGTGGATTTCTGTTAAATAAATAATTCTTGTACCTTTTAAATAGCTTTACGGGGTTTGAGAGACTCTGTTGTTTTATTCTGTGTGTTTTTTTCTTTATTTGATGGTGATTCAAAAAGCGAGAATTTATGTTAAATAAATAATTCTTGTACCTTTTAAAATAGCTCTACGGGGTTTGAGAGAGTCTGTTGTCTTATTCCGTGTGATTTTATCTTTACTTGGTGTTCATTCAAAAAGCGAGGATTTCTGTTAAATAAATAATCATTGTACCTTTTAAAGTAGCTTTAGGGGGTTTGAGAGACTCTGGTGCTTTATTCTGTGTGTTTTTCTTTCTTTACTTGTTGGTCATTTAAAAAGAGAGGATTTTCGTTAAATAAGTAATAATTGTACCTTTTTAAAAAAGCTTTAAGGGGTTTGAGAGCCTCTGTTGTCTTATTCAGTGTGATTTTTTGTTTACTTTGTGGTCATTCAAAAAGCGAGGATTTCTGTTAAATAAATAATTCTTGTACCTTTTAAAATAGCTTTACGGGGTTTGAGAGACTCTGTTGTTTTATTCTGTTTTGTTTTTTCTTTACTTGGTGTTCATTCAAAAAGTGAGGATTTCTGTTAAATAAATAATTCTTGTAACTTTTAAAATAGATTTAGGGGGTTTGAGAGACTCTGTTGTCTTATTCTGTGTGTTTTTTTTCTTTACTTGGTGGTTATTCAAAAAGCGATGATTTTTTGTTAAATAAATAATTCTTATACCTTTTAAAATAGCTTTACGGGGTTTGAAAGATTGTTGTTTTATTTCGTGTGATTTTTTCTTTACTTGGTGGTCATTCAAAAAGCGAGGATTTCTGTTAAATAAATAATTCTTGTACCTTTTAAAATAGCTTTACGGGGTTTGAGAGACTCTGTTGTTTTATTCTGTATGATTTTTTCTTTACTTGATGGCCATTCAAAAAGCAATGATTTTTGTAAAATAAATAATTCTTATACCTTTTAAAAGCTTTACGGGGTTTTAGAGACTGTTGTCTTATTTCGTGTGATTTTTTCTTTACTTGGTGCTCCCTCAAAAAGCGAGGATTTCTGTTAAATAAATAATTCTTGTACCTTTTAAAGTAGCTTTACGGGGTTTGAGAGACTCTGTTGTCTTATTCCGTGTGATTTTTTCTTTACTTGGTGGTCATTCAAAAAGCGAGGATTTCTGTTAAATAAATAATTCTTGTACCTTTTAAAATAGCTTTACGGGGTTTGAGAGACTCTGTTGTTTTATTCTGTGTGATTTTTTCTTTACTTGATGGTCATTCAGAAAGCGAGGATTTATGTTAAATAAATAATTCTTATACCTTTTAAAATAGCTTTACGGGCTTTGAGAAACTTTGTTGTCTTATTCCGTGTGATTTTTTCTTTACTTGGTGGTCATTAAAAAAGCGAGGATTTCTGTAAAGTAAATAATTCTTGTACCTTTTAAAATAGCTTTAGGGAGTTTGAGAGATTCTGTTGTTTTATTCTGTGTTTTTTTTCTTTACTTGATGGTCATTCAAAAAGCGAGGATTTCTGTTAAATAAATAATTCTTATACCTTTTAAAATAGCTTTACGGGGTTTGAGAGACTCTGTTGTACTCAGCGATCAGAAATTAAACTATAAAAAAGTTTCTCCACCTCTTGAATGCACAATACCGAAACTTCATTCAACTTTCATGTAAGAAAATTATGGAAAATACAATTCTCTAGTTCAAATGTGAAACTTAAGTCCATTTTTGGATACTCATAATGATGAGTACTGATGATTCTAATTCAATATTTTTTTTTCATAAAAACATAATATTTTTTTTAAACTTCGAAATTATTCAACTTTATTTTTTTTTGTACGTATCTTAAAATGACCAAATATGCTTACGGCTCTAACAAGTGTACTCTATGATTTCTCAAAGACACGATGCGGCTTTCCCACTGGTACTCTATGGCCAGTTATCGACACTACCTAGTTTATTGCATGTATTAAATCAGTATTTTTTACGCAGTGGAACGATAAACACATAAGTCATATATTTTAAAAAAAAGTGAAGATGGAGCATTTTAATAAAGTGTGTTCACATGACAATATTATTGTAGCATTGAATGCCAACAAGGAGAAGTATTTAAACTATGAAACAAGTACAAGTGGTAGCACTATTGGAAATGTATGCATGCATTGTCATGGCAGTAAGGAATTGAATTTCTTTGGAATACCGAAAAGATTCTGTTGTACAAATGGTGGATATGCGAGATTGAGATCTCCAGAGGTGATTGCACTCAAAGAGAATGCCAACATAAACATAATCGTTGATGATAGAGGACAACTCTTTGCTACTGTTGCAGGTAACACATTACCTACTGATACATCCAATCGTCATCTTTTAGGTATTAGCATTCAACGGAAGGTCAATAAAAGAAAGGCCTACTCTTCTACTAATATCGTAAACCATATCTTGGCTACGTGCCGAAACTGTTACCTGTGTAAAAATAATGTGATAATAGACAGTGAAATTGCCAGAAAAATAAAAAGGGCATTAACAGATAATATCACTATGGAATATCAAGATGAATCGATGAAAAACAAAGTGCCAGCAAACGTTACTACCATTAATCAAACAGTCGATGAATCAAATAATACCAAAGATGAAACGCATATTGAACCTGTCGGTGACAAATCAGTAAATATTGTGCATGACTCAAAATGGAATAATGATTATTCTACCGATTACGAGTTAAGAGAAGGCAATAGCTACAATATCAAGAGAGAACATGGTGAACTGTTTTATGGAACAGATTCAAAATGTCCAAAGTTGATTATTGATATTAATAATGTATCATAATATATTTTTGTATTACTATTCTACATGGCATTATTTCATTAAAAATATATTATGCATTACATTGTTATGTGTTCATTATTTTTAGAGTAAGCAAGCATATCAAACGTTTAGAATGTCTATTAAAACATTGGAGATGTAAGAAAAGGAATTCGCATACATCTACTGTCAGACACATGGGATAGAGTGAATAAATTTTATTTATCAACATCTTTTGTCAGATATATCATATAAAATTGACAGAATCTAAGTGTCAGAGTGAATAATTTTTTCTTTTATCAACATTTTTTGTCAGATGCATCAAATAAAATTGACAAAATCTAAATTTCAGAATGAATAAATGCTTTAACAACATCCTTTATCGGATATGTCGGATAAAATTGACAAAAACTAAGTATCAGAGTGACTAAATTCTGTATCAGAATCCTTTTCTCGGATATATAGGATAAAATATCGGATAAAATTGACAAAATCTAAGTATCAGATTCATTAAATTCTATATCAACATCCCTTTCTCAGGTACATGGGAATATCATTGACAAAATCTAGGTATCAGAATGAATAAATTCGTTATCAACATCCGTTGTTGGATATGTCATTATGTCATTATGAAAAAATTGTAAGTAAGCAAGTGAGTAAGTAGGTAAGTGAGTAAATAACAAACTCTTTCTTGAATTCACCTCTTGTTTACACAATACAGAAATTTAATTCAGGAATTTATGAAAAAAAAATTAGACGGGGTTACGTGCGCGCACGTAACCCCGTCTAAATGTGTTACCTGCAACAGTAGCAAGGAGTTGTCCTCTATCATCAACGATTATCTTTATGTTGGCATTCTCTTTGAGTGCAATCATCTCCGGAGATCTCAATCTCGCATATCCACCATTTGTACAACGGAATCTTTTCGGTATTCCAAAGAAATTTAATTCCTTACTGTCATGACAATGCATGCATTACCACTTGTACTTGTTTCATAGTTTAGATACTTCTCCTTGTTGGCCTTCAATGCTACAATAACATTGTCATGTGAACACACTTTATTAAAATGCTCCATCTTCACTTTTTTTTAAAAATATGACTTAAGTGTTTATCGTTCCTCTGCGTAAAAATTACTGATTTAATACATACAATAAACTAGGTAGTGTCGATAACCGGCCATAGAGTACCAGTGGGAAAGCCACATCGTGTCTCTGAGAAATCATAGAGTACAATTGTTAGAGCCGTAAGCATATTTTGTCATTTTAAGATACGTACAAAAAAAAACAATAAAGCTGAAAAATTTCGAAGTTTAAGAAAAAAATAGTATGTTTTTATGAAAAAAAATATTGGATTAGAATCATCAGTCCTCATCATTATGAGTATCCAAAACTGGACTTAAGTTTCACATTTGAACTAGAGAATTGTATTTTCCATAATTTTCTTACATGAAAGTTGAATGAAGTTTAGGTATTGTGTATTCAAGAGGTGAAGAAACTTTTTTATAATTGAATTTCTGATCGCTGGGGACAACAGAGTTTCTCAAACCCCGTAAAGCTATTTTAAAAGGTAGAAGAATTATTTATTTAACAGGAATCCTCTCTTTTTGAATGACCACCAAGTAAAGAAAAAAAAACACAGAATAAAACAACAGAGTCTCTCAAACCCCCTAAAGCTATTTTAAAAGGTACAAGAATTATTTATTTAACAGAAATGCTCGCTTTTTGAATGACCACCAAGTAAAGAAAAATCACACGGAATAAGACAACAGAGTCTCTCAAACACCGTAAAGCTATTTTAAAGGTACAATAATTATTTATTTAACAAAAATCCTCGCTTTTTGAATTATCAACAAGTAAAGAAAAAAAACACACAGAATAAAACAACAGAGTCTCTCAAACCCCGTAAAGCTATTTTAAAAGGTACAAGAATTATTTATTTAACAAAAATCCTCGCTTTTTGAATGATCACCAAGTAAAGAAAAAATCACACTGAATAAGACAACAGAGTCTCTCAAACCCCGTAAAGCTATTTTAAAAGGTACATGAAATATTTATTTAACAGAAATATTCGCTTTTTGAATGGCTACCAAGTTAAGAAAAAATCACTCAGAATAAAACAACAGAGTCTCTCAAACCCTTTCAAGCTATTTTAAAAGGTACAAGAATTATTTATTTAACAGAAATCCTCGCTTTTTGAATGAGCACCAAGTAAAGAAAAAATCACACAAAATAAAACAACAGTCTCTCTCAAACCCCGTAAATCTATTTTAAAAGGTACAAGAATGATTTATTTAACAAACATCTTTTCTTTTTGAATGACCACCAAGTAAAGAAAAAATCAAACGGAATAAAACAACAGAGTCTCTCAAATCCCGTAAAGCTATTTTAAAATGTACAAGAATAATTTATTTAACAGAAATCCTCGCTTTTTGAATAGCCACCAAGCAAAGAAAAAATCACACAAAATAAAACAACAGAGTCTCTCAAACCCCGTAAAGCTATTTTAAAAGGTATAAGATTTATTTATTTATCAGAAATCCTCGCTTTTTGAATGACCACCAAGTAAAGAAAAAAACACACAGAATAAAACAACAGAGTCTCTCAAACCCCGTAAAGCTATTTTAAAAGGTACAAGAATCATTTATTTCACAGAAATCCTCGCTTTTTGAATGATTACCAAGTAAAGAAAAAATCACACGGAATAAGACAACAGAGTCTCTCAAACCCCGTAAAGGTATTTTAAAAGGTACAAGAATTAGTTTTTTAACAGAACTCCTCGCTTTTTGACTGACCACCAAGTAAAGAAAAAAAAACACACATAATAAAACAACACAGTCACTCAAACCCCGTAAATCTATTTTAAAAGGTACAAGAATTATTTATTTAACAGAAATCCTCGCTTTTGAATGGCCATCAAGTAAAGAAAAAATCACACAAAATAAGCCAACAGAGTCTCTCAAACCCCGTAAAGCTATTTTAAAAGGTATAAGAATTATTTATTTAACAGAAATCCTCGCTTTTTGAATGACCACCAAGTAAAAGAAAAAAACACACAGAATTAAATAACAGAGTCTCTCAAACCCCGTAAAGCTATTTTAAAACGTACAAGAATTATTTATTTAACAGAAATCCTCGCTTTTTGAATGATCACCAAGTAAAGAAAAAAACACACAGAATAACACAAAAGAGTCTCTCAAACCCCTTAAAGCTATTTTAAAAGGTAAAAGAATTATTTATTTAAAAGAAATCCTCGCTTTTTGAATGACCACCAAGTAAAGAAAAAATCACACAGAATAAGTCAACAGAGTCTCTCAAACCCTGTAAAGCTATTTTAAAAGGTACAAGAATTATTTATTTAACAGAAATCCTCGCTTTTTGAATGACCACCAAATAAAAAAAAACTCATTTTTTAATTTAAAAATTTGAGAAGCAAATCCCTAAGACAAAAGACCTAAAATTTAATTTAAAAGTTAGCTCACGTTTCCGAAAAAAAACTGGTAAAATTTCCCCCTGAAAATTTCATCCCTGGAAACCCCCCTCCTCATGTAAAATTAATCCCCGTACAAAATCCTTCTACTCTGTCAAAACTGCAAAATTCCACATTTTTGATGACAAAAGCCTGAAAGATTCTCTTTACTAATAGAACAGCACACTCATTTTTCAATTTAAAAATTTGAGGAGCAAATCCCTAAGACAAAAGACCTAAAATTTAATTTAAAAGTTAGATCACGTTTCCGAAAAAAAAAACTTGTAAAATGTCCCCCTGAAAATCTCAACCCTTGAAACCACCCTCCTCATGTAAAATTAATCCCCGTACAAAATCCTTCTACTCTGTCAAAACTGCAAAATTCCACATTTTTGATGATAAAAGCTTGAAAGATTCTCTTTACTAATAGAACAGCACACTCTATTTTCAATTTAAAAATTTGAGGAGCAAATCCCTAAGACAAAAGACCTAAAATTGAATTTAAACGTTAGCTTACGTCTCCGGAAAAAAACTGGTAAAATTTCCCCCTGAAAACTTCATCCCTGGAAACCCTCCTTTTTTACAGAAGAAAAAATTAGTCTGCACAAAGAATACCCTCCCCCCTCCCCCCTTACTTTCTATGCGATGAAATACTTTGTTTTTTCATATCGTAAAACTCTCTTAATCATGGAATACAATTGAAAATAGAATATCTTTCGTCTAATTAGGCTAGAATGCAATTTCTCTCTTTGTCAAAACCCGTGTTGCTATTCCATAAAAATGTGGGATTAATCTATGCGATAACAGGAACGTGCGAAATTTGGTCCCAAAACTGAACCTTCCTTGTAAACACTACGCTTCTATTTAAACAGATAAAGAAAACGCATTTTAATTAGAATGAATGAGGAAACTGACATTTTTGAAGGAAAAAACTAAAACTACAGAATTAAGCTCGTAAACAGAGCAGTGGGGGAGGGTTTTTGTTTACATAATAGAAAAAAGAGCGTACTTTGTATTTTCTAGGGAGTATACTCATCATATTGTAGGGTTTGTATTGATGGTGGGGAGGAGGGCTATGCCCCTGAATTTGAATTTACTGGTAAAATGATTTTATTTGGAAATAAATTAAGAAATTCAGTAAACTGTACTCACATTGAAAATTGAAGTATCCATTGCTTTAAAGTTAACAATATTCAATGTACTATCTATGATACGTTAAATCATAATGAAAATTAAATCGTAAGGTATGGGCATTTTATACAAAATCTCAAGGACGAATAAAATTCCAGTCCTTTTATTTATAACCAATCACCAATCAACTTACCGTATATTGAGCAACCACCGATGTCTCTGATTGGCTCCTAAAAAACGGGTGTTGCCTTCAAAAACAGTCCGGTTGAGTCATATAATTTCGACTATGCTCCCAAAACATGTTGGACTACTTTATACCATGCCAGCTTAAAAAAAAAAAAATGTGCACGTGAACTTGAAGTGCAATTCATTGTGCAATTGACAACAATGTCCACGTGAACTTACGACGCACATTCCTGTGAAATTTCTTGTGCAATAGAACCTTGACTATTGTTTCATAACATGCATTATAGCGTGCCAGCTTTTTAAAATGTCCATGTCTAAATATAGTGTCAAAGGCGTGGGTTTTCCATGTATGGTTCATATCTATTACACTTTTGAGCTTCTTGTAGGCGTGAATGTATGGTTGAAATCTTATATACTCTTACTACTAGTGTAGGCTAGCTATTTTTGCAGTTATAGTTTTTCCGTGGCTGTTGCACTGACTTTTATGAAATGCTACTAAGAAACGTCTTCAATATTTATGATTGATATTGCTCGGTTTGGTGTGTCCATTTATAATATATTTTAAGTTTTTTATATTTTTGTTGCATTTCAGAACTAGAACATATCAAGAAAGAAGACAACAGCATTTACGAGGAAATGTCTAGAATGAGGAGAGACTTTAACAGTTTAATGAAAGAAACAGATGATGCAAAAAAACAGTCTCAGCCTCAAGTACAACATTCCAAAATCTCTGAGGATTCGGTTCACATCATCAAAGGCTTAGAAACTGACTTACGGAACGCTAGGGATGCTTTAGCAGGTATATTAAATATAACAAAACAAGCTTGTTCAAATGAAAGTAAAAACAGACATTAAAACTTAAAAAGAATATATAATATATCCTATTTGGCAAGGGACTACGTCCTCCTCAGCCCCCCACTCTTTACGCTAAAGTTTTCTGATGCTTTAAAAATACTTTTTATTACAAATCAACGGCCTTTTTGTTTGCTATTATTTCTACTACTAACAACTCACCGAAGCACCAAGCCGCCTGAGGCCAACACAGCTACGCCCACTGCTCCTCCATTCCAATCTATTCAAAGCATCCCTCTTTACATCCACCCAGGAAGTTCCCATTTCCCTTAAATCATTCCTTACAAATCCTCCCACCCCAACCGAGAACGACCTGCTTTCCGTTTATCTATAGACGGTTGGCCAAAAAGGAGAAGCTTTGGCAATGTATCATCCTTCATCTATTGAACCTGCCCTAGCCATCTCAACTTTTCTCTCACTATAGCCCAAGAAAGCGGGATTGAACCAAATTTCTCGTACATCCAAATGTTTGAAATACTGTCAGTCAGTCTGGTACCCAAACAGTCTGTAGGCAATTTCTCTGGAAAACATCTAGCAAATCCTCCTTCGTTTATCAGATCGCCAATGCTTCAGAACAATATTTGACCACTTGTCATCATTGTAGCCTCCAAAATTCTAATCTGGGTTCGAATATTTATCTTCCTATTCTTAAGCTGTTCACTTGATCGATCTTTTCGTTACCTTATGTCATCTTTTCATCTTCATTTATTCATAGCCTTAGCGACTTAGTCTTCTTAAGATGAATGTTCAAACCTATTCTAACATCCTGAACTTGCAAAACCTCTAAAAATTAATCATTTTGCTCATACTTTTATATAAGATACTTAAATCATCAGCATTATCTAAGTCCAGGAAAGTCTTCCTTCCAAAATTTGATTCCGTGTTCTTCCATAGCCTTTCTTGTGCTCCTTAAGGCAGTCTTTCAAAATGACTCATTTAAATGGGGATAGAACACAACCCTGTTTAACTCCTAACTTAATTCCATCTACTGACCTCATTTACTACCTTAACCACAGCAGTTTTATGCTCATACATAGCACTAATTACTTTAATTTATTTGTCTGGTATCAAACAGTTCGTGGTAATGAACTGTAAGTAAAGAATGACCCGGCTCAATAGTAACCGAAACCCAAAAATACGGAAATTTGATATAGATACATCAAAAGAATGGGATTTTTATGCTGATTTCAAATATATAAGTTTTATTAAGTTTAGTCTTAACCATAAAAGTGTACGAGCCTGAGAAAATTTACCTTATTTTTGAAAAAGGGGGAAACAACCCCTAAAAGTCATAGAACTCTAATGAAAATCATATCATCAGATTCAGCGTATCAGAGAACCCTATTATTGAGGTTTCAAGCTCCTATGATTAAAAATGTAGAATTTTGTAATTTTTGCCAGAAGAAAGACCTTGAATGCGTGTTTATTTTTTTATTATTATTATTTTTCCCAAGGGTGATCGTATCGATCCAGCGGTTCTATAATGTGATGAGCCTATTTGATCGTAAATTGAAAATTTCAGTGCCCTTTTTACTAGACCAAAAAATAGGATGGCCGAATTGCCCCCTCCCACGCTAATTGTTCTATCAAAATCATCTAATCAAAATATTGATAAAGGTATATTGTTCAACATGGTCAGGAATCTAATAAATATGTTTTCGAGGATGACTTAATCCCCCACAATTCCCGGGGGAAGGGCTGCAAGTTATAAGCTTTGCCCATTGTTTACATATAGTATTGGTTATTGGGAAGTATACAGACATTTTCAGGAAGAATTTTTTATACAGGTGTTATCAGGAGGAATTTCTTTCTAGTGGGGGATCGGGGTCGGAGTAGGGGTTATGGGAGAGGATCTTTCCATGGAGGATATTTCCTTGGGGCAAGGGACATTTCCATCAAGGGAGCACCAGATTTCCTATCATTATTTAAAAAACGATCAAAAATTAAATTAAAAAGTCAAGTTTTTTCAACTAAAAGTAAAGAGCAACATTGAAACTCAAAACGAACGTACACGTTTTCGTACATCGGGGGGTTCGCCGCCTTGTCTATAGCTTGCTCTTTACGCTGAAGTTGTTTTTAGTACTTTAAAGAGTGCTATATAATCCAATAAAATAACCATTGTCGTTCAGAGGATCGTGAGTTGTACAAAATTCGAACTTTAGCGTAAAGAGCGAGGTATTGACTAGGGAGCGATTTTCCTAATATACGTAATAAAAACATACGAATATAGAACTTCGTTAGGTAAGTTAATTCGTAAGTTAAGTCAGAACAAAATTTCGATAAAGCCATTTAGCCAAAAAAAAAGGAAAATTAATATACAAATTTCGTTTTAATTATTCATGTACGGTGAGCCAAAATCAAAGCTGCATTAATTCAAAAACTTTCAGAAATGAACTAAAAAAAACAGTTTTAACTGAAAGTAAAGAGCGACATTAAAACTTAAAACGAACAGAAATTGTTCCGTATATGAAAGGTGATGTCCCCTTCTCAACGCCTCGCTCTTTACGCTAAAGTTTGACTCTGTCTCACAGCTTTATTTTTTAAAATAATATATATATATATATATATATATATATATATATATATATATATATATATATATATATATATATATATATATATATATATATATATATATATATATATATATATATATATATATATATATATATATATATATATATATATATATATATATATATATATATATATATATATATATATATATATATATATATATATATATATATATATATATATATATATATATATATATAGAATGGTTCCATCTGCTCATTCAGTGAATCAGTGATTCGTTTTTTTGTGTCTTCTTTTTTCTTTTTTAAGTAAATAAATAAATAAATAAGAAAATTTTTTAAATAAATAATATATATATATATATATATATATATATATACATATATATATATATATATATGTATGTATATATATATATATATATATATATATATATATATATATATATATATATATATATATATATATATATATATATATATATATACATATATTATCTATTTATTAAAAAAATTGTTATTTATTTATTTACTTAAAGAAGAAAGAGAGAAGAAAACGAATCGCTGATTCACTGAATGAGCAGATAGAACCATTCATATATATATATATATATATATATATATATATATATATATATATATATATATATATATATATATATATATATATATATATATATATATATATATATATATATATATATATATATATATATATATATATATATATATATATATATATATATATATATATATATATATATATATATATATACCTAAATAAATATGATGTCGATATATATCGGAAGGAGAATTTGAGAAGAACATTCGAAGAATCGATGGGTATGGAAATTGGAAAGTTGAGAATTTGGCAATGTAGAGGATAGACGGAATAATTTTTGGAAAACTGATTGCGAGGCATAAAAAGATGTCTTTGGGAGAAGAGTTAAAATCCAGCAAAGAATATTAACGAAAACGTTTTAAGCTTAGTCCAAGGGGGAAGGGGCTTGTTTAAGAAGTTGCGGAGTGACAGATCTTGAAAGAATAAGAGGAAAGGGAGGGTAGCAGAGGAAGCATTAGAGTGTGAAATAAAAAGATATGAAACGGAGGCTGTAGAACAAATTGCTAAGGGTCGGAAAGAGGCTACCAGAAGCAATAACAATAAGATACTGCCACGTCAAGAAATTTCGACGTAATAACATATACGTAATAAAAAAAAAACAATAAAAAAAAACAAGCGATACGGTTCAATAGTAATCGAAACTTTTAAAAACGGGATTTTGGTGTCAATAAATGTATCGAAAGAACGGGCTTATAATGATGATTCTAAATATATAAATTTTATTAAGTTTAGTATTACTCATCAAAGGCTACGCTCCTGAGAAAATTTACCTGATTTTTTAAAGAGGGGGTAAACATCCCCTACAAGTGAAAGAATTTTAATGAAAATCACACCGTCAGATTCAGCGTATTAGAAAACTCTATTACATAGGTTTCAAGCTCATATCTGCAAAAATCTGCAACTTTGTATTTTTTTGCCAAGAAGAAAATATATACGAATATAGAAGTTCGTTAGGTAAGTTAATTTGTAAATCACGTCAGAACCAAATTTAGAGACAGCCATTTAGCAAAAGAAAAGTAAAATTTTTATAAAAATTTTGTTTACTTATTCAATGACGGTGAGCCAAAATAAAAGCTGCATTAACAAAAAGACGATCAGAAATTAAATAAAAAAAAACAAGTTTTTTAAACTGAAAGTAAGGAGCGACATTAAAACTTAAAACGAACAGAAATTATTCCGTATATGAAAGGGGCCGTCCCCTCCTCGACGCCTCGCTCTTTATGCTAAGTAAAGTTTGACTCTGTCCCACAACTTTATTTTTTTAAACAATAAAAAACTTTACCGTAAAGAGCGAGGCGTTGAGGAGGGGACAGCCTTTTCATATACGGAATAACTTCTGTTCGTTTCAAGTTTTAATGTCGCTCCTTACTTTCAGTTTAAAAAACTTGTTTTTTTTTATTTAATTCCACAAAAAAAAGGGGTCGTACTTTTCGTAATCTATTTGCAACTAAACTAGAAGCAGGACATTCTTGAACTGAACGGGAAAAGGTTATGAGAAAGGATTTCAAGGAAAAAGGAACTTTGCGGGAGGAAGTAAAGAGCAAAGCTATGAAGAAATTGAGGTGGAGGGAGAGAGTTTGCAGCTGATGGCCAGGCACTTAATGCTGTGATGAGCTGTCATTACAAGTAGCAGCATTTATTCCAAGACAGCCGAATATCAATGAATTAATTATTGAAACTAAATTGGTAATTTAAGTGTTTTCTAACCTGTCATAATTTTTCTGAATAAAAATTTTCATCTGGAAAGAGTTTGTTCATCCTCTCCAGTCTCTTATTGCAATGGTTTACGTTCAAGTTAATCCTCTTTATTGCTATTTAACTTATTATTACTAGCTAAATTAAAAAATTGATTGTTATAGATAAAGAAGAAAAAAATTGCATTGCTCTGAATGTTTTGTTCAATAGTCCAAGAGGTCCTTTTCCTGGAAATTCACGCTAGTTGTGTGAAATATTTATTCCAAAAAACATGTTGAATTATTTATAAACTTAGCGAGTTTCGTACTAGCTCTTATGTTTCTGACACACAGCACGGACAGGAACAGTAAAGACAGGTGCTAACACACGATTTGAGGGTCAGGCCTACTCAGCTCTCATGCTCCCTAGATTAATTTTCTATGTAATTCGTAATATTTTCATTAAAGTTTTCCATTTTTCCAACAATTTTGGATCGTCACAGCACAATACAGTAAATAAGAAAGAAAACACTTCTCTCTAGTCAAAGCTCCCAAGAAATTAGTAATTAAAATGGGAATTTAGAAATCGAATGTTTCAAAAAAGCATCTATTTAATAAAGCTTATTAAATAAAACTTGTTAATTAAAATACTAAGTTTAGATGTCTTACTAATTTGGTTTATAAATTATTAAATAGGATAATTGTTGATTAAAAAACTCAAATAATTAGTTATCTAATTAAAATAATTATCTAGAAACTTAAGATAAAATTAATTTATTAATATAATGATTAAAAAACTTACTTAATGCTTTCTTTCAAGGCGTACACTTCATGCACCAACAGTGATTTGCGCTAGCTAATTGACATTTTTCTTTTTTCTTTCAACTCATGCCTATGGTAATAATAATAAAACAATTATTATAGTGACTTATAGTAGGCTAGTAGGCTGCTATAAACAAAAAGACATTCTCTTTTTAATCGATTACTTTGATAAATAAGCTGAATTGAAAAAAGAAGTGGTATTGTTGAAAGCATGACTGAACAAGCAATCTTATTATTTTTTTGTTATTGTGGTTCTATTGCCTTTTGCTAAAATCTCTTAAAAGCAATACCATTTATTGAAGTTTTACAGCACTTTCTGTTTTTTATTTTAGTTTTGAAAGCTGATAGAAAGAGACTGAAAGCGGAAAAGTTTGAATTGCTAAACCAAATGAAACAGCTTTATGGAACTATAGAAGAAAAAGAAAAAGAGTTAAGGACGTTCATAAGAAGCTTTGAAATGGTAGGTATAAATTGCAATCCATTTAAAACTACACCAAATTATATGCTCGAGTTATTACTGAACTAATAAATAAACTTGTCGAAAAACAGGAAAAAGAAAAAACGTAACGTTGGCTCATTTGGAAAGATAAAAGAAAAGTATCTTGCCCCTTTATTCAAACATAAAATTTTAAGTCCTCTTACCCCATCTCACTAAAAAACTTTTGCTGAAAATGCCAACCCAACCCTTGGTCCTCGATGGATTGTTTGGAGTCTGCAAATCTTGCTTATATATATATATATATATATATATATATATATATATATATATATATATATATATATATATATATATATATATATATATAAAATTGCCTGATTATCGAAAAAGGGGGAAAACATCTCTGAAAGGTCAAGGAATCTTACTGAAAATCGCACTATCAGATTCAGCGTACCAGAGAATGCTACTGTAGTTGTTTCAAACTCCCATCTGGAAAAATGTGGAATTCTTTTTTTTTTTTTGGCAGAAAAAAGATCACGGATGAGTGTTTGTTTGTCTATTTTTTTTGTTCTTCCCAGGGGTGATCATATAAAATGAAAAAAATTCTAAAAAAATAAGAGCATATTTTACCGGAAATTTAAAGCTCTAGTGCCATTTTAAATAATATCAAAAAATTAGAGTGCCACTAGCCTCCCCCCACGCTCCCTTTTCCCCAGACTCGTCCAATCAATATTTTGATATAGCCATTTTGTCCGACATAGTTGAAAGGTACAATAGCTATGCCTATGGGGATAACATGACCCCCTCAGCCCTTGGAGAAAGGTCTGTAAGTTATGGAATTTACCCACTGTTTACGTGTAGCATTTGTTATTGAGAAGTATACAGAAATTTTTGGGGGAGGGGGTAAATTTTCTGTTGTGGAGAAATTTTCCATTGGGAGAATTTTCTGTGTGGAAGGGTTTTCTGACGGGAGAAATTCTCCTTGAGGAATTTTCCGCGGGAGAAATTCTCCATGGAGCAACTTTCTGCGGGAACAACTTTCCGCTTCCAGGAATAATTTTCCCGAGAGGGGGGATTTCCAGTATGATTTTAAAAATCAATCAGAAATTAAAGTCTTTTTCAAATGAAAGTGTGCTAAGAAAAAATTTGTGCGGAAACTGCCAAAAGGAAATTTATAGGGGGAATTTTCAGCGAGGATGGAAATGTCCGGGTGGAATTTCCCTGACAGAAGGGAGTGGGGGGTTATGTGGGGAAATTTTTCACGAAGGACGAAGAGTCAGTTTTCCCGGAACTGTTTAAAAACGATCAGAAATAAAATTAAGAAAAACAAGTATTTTTTCAACTGAAAGTAAGGAACAACATTAAACTTAAAACAAACAGAAACTACTACGTATATGAGGGGGTGGCCCCTCCTAAATGCTTTGCTCTTTATGCTAAAGTTTGAATTTTTGTCCCAATTCTTCGAGAGGAACTCCTGAAACACAAGGACCGTTTAGTTAGAATAAGAAGCTTTTTTAAAACCGTTAAAAAGTTTTTAGCGTAAAGAGAGAGAAGTCTTGGGGAGACTTCCAGGAACAATTTTCCCAAGAGGGGGAATTTCCGGCATAATTTTAAAAATTATTCAGAAATTATAATCTTTTTCAAATGGAAGTATGCTAAGAAAAATTTTTCAGCCGGAAACGGCCGCAAGAAAATTTCTAGGGGGAATTTTCAGCGAGGATGGAAATGTCTGGCTGGAATTTCCCTGGCGGAAGAAGGTGGGAGGTTATGTGGGAGAAATTTTCCATGGAGCGTGGAAATTTTTCTTGGAGGAGGAGGAGCCAGTTTTTCCGGAATTGTTTAAAAAAGGATCAGAAACAAAATTAAGAAAGACAAGTATTTTTTCAACTGAAAGTAAGGATCAACAATAAAACTTAAAACGAACAGAAACTACTAAGTATATAAGAAAGGCTGTTCCCTTCTCAATGCCTTGCTCTTCTTTGAGAGGAACTCCTGCAACACAAGGGTTGTTTAGTTAGAACATTAATTTAAAAAAGCAAAGTTTTTCTGAGGGAAGCAAAGAGCGAAGTTGAAACTTAAAACGGACAAAAATGATTACTTCACAGCCTATCTAATATATATCAATAAAACTAACACAAATAAACCAACTAATAGTGTTTCCCTATGCTTTTAGGATTATAAAAAAACTAGCGCTTTACTGAAAACACAAAAGTCAAGTATAAAAAACAAGAATGTTGAACTAGGAGTCAAAAATGAGTATGCAGCCTCACAGCAACAAACTAGTATATAAAGCTTTTCATAGTCTTACATCAGGTGACATCAGTAACTTTCAGTATACAATTAAAATTATCTTAAAAAGATAACGTGGAATTAAATATTTTTTTAATCACCGCGAAGTAATTGAACAGCATACAGAAATATTGGATTGATTTATCAGGTAGCATTTTGGTCTCGCCAGCTGTAATACCAATAGTGAGTAGTATACGGTCTTAAATTGTAAGAACTATGCTTTAGTATTACTTGAAATAAAGATCAAATAAGACATACTATGAACTTCGGAAATCCGATTATTTCTCTCTATACAACAGTGAATTTTAATCTTTGATACAAATTCTAAAGCTAGTATATAGTCCTAATGGTATCAAGATGGCTTCACTTCGAACTTGTGTACCAACTAATCATGACATGTCCTTTTCAGAACCAAAACGATAGCCAGTCATTGAACTGAGCCATTGTGCAGAAGTTATACCAAATTAAACGTAAAAAAATAAATAAAGCAACAATCCAAAAATGAATTGTTAATAAAAGGGATTGATCCTAAAAGGGATTGATAGGGATTTTGCTGTATCAAAACTATCTTTTTTTGTGTTTTCAGTAAAGCGCTTGTTTTCATGTTTTGTGTTTTTGTGAAGAAGCTTTATTAAAACTGTTAAAAGTCTTTAGCGTAAAGAGCGGGGTACTGAGGACGGGGGAACCCCCCTCAAATATGTAATAATTTCATTTCGTTTTAAGTTTTGATGTAGCTCCTTATCTTCAGTTAAAAAAAACTTGTTCTTTTATTTAATCAGACAGTTCGTGGTAACAAACAGTAAATAAGGAGTGACTCGGTCCAATAGCATCCGAAACTCTAAAGAAACGGAATTTTAATAATAATAGATTCACCGAAAGAATTTGCTTTTTGTGCGGATTCCAAATATATAAAGTTCATTAAGTTTAATACTAAGAACTAAGAGCTTGAAAAAAGTGTGTCTGATTATCGAGAAAGGGGGCAAACACCCTCAAAAAGTCAACTAGCCTTAACAAAAACCACACCATCAAATCCAACATATTAGAGAACCCTACTGTAGAGGTTTCATGCTCCTATACACAAAAATATGGAATTTTGTATTCTTTGTCAGAAGAAAAATCACGGATGCGTGTTTATTTGTTTTCCCAGGGGTGATGGTACTGAGCCAATGGTCATAGAAGATCGGGAGGGAGCTCATTCAAACGGAGTTCAAAAGTTATAGTGTCATGACCAAAAAATTGGAGGGCGCATAGTTTCCCTCCCACGCCTGTTTTTTCCCCAAAGATATCCAATCAAAATTTTAAAAATCATTTAATTCAGCATAGTTTAAAGGTCCAATAAAAGACAAGACCCTCCATAGTCCCTAGGGAAAAGGCTGTTGGTAAGGCAATTTGCCCATATTGCTGACACATAGTATTTGTTATTGGAAAATATACGGAAATTTTTGGGGTAATTTTCCATGAGGAGGGAAGGGGGATTTTCAAGGGAGAGAATTTTCACCGGGGAGGAAAGTTTCAGGGGAATTTTCACGAAAAAAATTTTAAACAGGGAAAGGAAAGGGAATTCCTTGGCATGATTAGAAAAACAGTAAGAAATTAAGTAAACAAACAAATTTTTTCAACTGAAAGTAAGGAGCAGCATTAAAACTTAAAACGAGAAAAAATTACTCTGTATATGAGGGGGCCAGTTCCTTCCTCAACCCTTGTTCTTTACGCTAAAGTTTTCTTTTTGTCCTGATTCTTTAGGAAAAACTACTCAAACCCAAGGGCCGTTGATTTTGAATGATAAGTATTTTTAAAGAGCTTTAAGACTTTAGCGTAAAGAGCGAGGGCTGAGGAAGAATCAGCCCCCTTATATACAGAATAATTCTGTTCGTTTGAAGTTTAATGTTGCTCCTTGCTTTCAGTTGGTAAAATGTGTTTTTTATTTGATTTTTGATCATTTTTCAAATAATATCCAGAAACTCGCTTACCCCCTCCACGAAAAATCCCCCCACGAAAAACTTCTCCATCGAAAGTCCCTCCGGCGTAAAATCCTCTCCCATAGTAAATTCCCCCCAGACAATTCTATCTTCACTGAAAATTCCTCTGGAAAATTTGCGGACAATTAGGCCTGGAAAATTCTCCTTAGCCGACTTTCATTCGAAAAAAGCTCGTATTTTATTTGATTTCTGATTATTTTTTAAAATCATGCCAGAGATTACCCTCCATGGAACCCCACCTCCCCCAATGTTAAGTTTCTCCCGCGGTAAATTCCCCCATGGAAGAACCCCTTCGGAAAAATCTTAAATACAGTTCTAACCCCGCTAAAAAATTATCCTGGACAATTTCTCTCGAATATCTCCACATGAAAAACTGAGTCACCCCAGAGAAGGTAAGACAGGTAAAAAAAAATATCGTACACGAATTTTGGCAAATTTCTCCCCTCCATGATTTCTCTCAGAAAGTTCACCCCCTCCCAGAAATTCCCTTCCCCATGAAAAAGTCTCCATGAAGAATTCTCTGTTCGAAAAATGTATTTATGCTTCCCAATAATAAATGTTATTTGTAAACAACGGGCAAATTTCATTAATTACAGCTTTTTCCCAAGGGACTGTTGGAGTCTTATCATCTCCAGAGACATAGTTATTGCTCCTTTAGACTATACTGAACAAAATAGTCTTCTCAAAAATTCAATCTGCTGATCTTGGGGAAATCGGGACGTGGGAGAGAAGAGGGGGGGGGAGCTAGTCGCCATCCAATTTTTTTGGTAACTTAATAATGGCCCTAGAACTTTTAATTTTCGTTCGAATGAACCCTCTCCTGATCTTCTAGGACCGTTGATTTGGTGCAATACCCCCACCCTGGGGAAAACGAGAAAACACAAAAAAACAACAAACAAACACACATCTGTGATCTTTCTTCTGGGACACAGTACAAAATTCCACATTTTGGGAGCTTGAAACTTCCACAGCAGGTTTTCTACAGTAGGCTCTCCAGTAGACCTAAGTTTTCTGATACGCTAAATCTTATGGTACAATCTTCATTAAGATTCTTTGAAGTTTTGAGGACGTTTCCCCCCTTCACCCTGTTGTTTTTCCCTAATATGTTTTTTTTCAATTTAAATGCTAAGTTTCCCCCTTGTAGCTTGTGATCGTCATTTTCAAAAAAATCGCCATCGTTTTTCGTCTCATCTTTCCTCCAATTTCCTTAAAAGTGAATAAAATGGTCTTGCCCGTTGATTAATTATGAATACACTTGTGTAAATGTACATATTCGTCCCTTTAATAATTGATTAAAAACAAACTTGTGTCTTTTCAACAAACAATCTTTATAATACCGTGAAGAAATTTCAAACTTTCACCAGGTTATTCCTTTCTTATCATAAAGGCCGACATGAAATTAAAATGATCCTCAAGAGTAATGAAAGTCAATCCAGGTAAAGAGAGGTTTCAAACAGTTCGTGGTAACGAAGTGTAAGTAAGGAGCGGCTTGGCTCAATAGTAAACGAAACTCTAAAATGGAATTTTGATATCAATTGGTACATAAAAAGAATTAGCTTATTATGCTGATTGGAAATATACAAGATTCATCAAGTTTAGTGTTACCCATCAAAAGTGATGGGCCTGAGAAAATTTGCCTGATTTTCAAAAAAGGGGGAAAACACCCCCTAAAGCTCAAGAAATCTTAATGAAAATCACACCAGCAGATTCAGCGCACTAGAGAATCCTATGTACAAGTTTCAGGCTCCTATATACAAAAACGTGGAATTTTGCATTTTTTGGCAGAAGAAAGATCACAGATGGGTGTTTATTTGTTTTTTTTTTGTCCAAGGGTGATCGTATCGAAATAGATCTAGAAGATCGGAAGAGGATGCATTCAAACGGATATTAAAAGCTCTACTGATCTTTTTAAGTGACCAAAAAGATTGGAGGGTAACTAGCCCCCCTGCCATGCCCAATTTTGCCAAAATCTGTCTGATAAAAATTTTGAGATAGTTATTTTGTTCCGAATGGTCGAAAAATCCAATAACTATGGCTTTATGGGTAACATGACCTCTCACAGTTCGTGGGGAGAGGCTTGTATGTTATAAAATTTGCCCATTGTTTACGTATTTGTTATTGGGAAGTGTACAGGAATTTTTCGGGTGGAGGATTTTGTGCTTGGAGTGGATTTCCATAGGGAGAAATTTCCGGGGTGGTAAATTTCCAGGCGAAATTTTACACTGGGGGTATTTGATTGAGAGTAGTAACCATCTTTTGAATTCTCCGGGGCCCCCGTACAAACAGGTTTTCTTATGTTAAGTTTGCAGGTCATTACAATGTTTATCAATAGGACATTGTATAGCTTGATTGGTTAGGATTATTTTAATATAATGAATATTTTTACGTACAATTAATAGTATTTATGTAATTTGAGTAAAATATAATTTGTTTTATTTTTAAATATATTAGTGGAGAAAAAAAAAATGTTCGTTTAATGTAAATTATTGTAGATTAATGATGGAACTGACAGCAACAGCATCAACGATATACGAGTGCCAAATGTGGCTATGGAAATAACTGCTGGCTGTAGACTGTGTCTTGAATGGGACATTATGTATGTTAGATATGTGATATCATTAAGCAAATTTAAGCAGGAGGAGCAACTGTGATTTGCTGGAAAAGTAAATATTCTCCATATAAATAAACTTCGGTCAGCATTAGATGTCCTATCGAAATATATTTATTAGAACAAAATGAATCATTGAATATTATAATTGTAATTATGTTCAATAAAACTGTTTCTAAATCAATGGTATTTTTTTCTTTTTTCTATAGCAGACCAGCGTATATTTTCTAGAGTACAAAAATTAGAGTCTTTTTAGTTTGAAGTTGGTTGTGAGAGAGTTGGACTTAACGTTCCTTCCGGTTTTTCTGGTAGGTAAACATGTCATTACACTCTTTGCCAAGAGGAACGAGTATAACTTGATTGGTGATTAGGATTTGAATAAAAGGAATAGTTGCGAATTTTTTTTGCGAAAAGATACTTGCGTAAAGGTATTGCGATGGTTAAGAATGTCTCACGGGTAATTAAAGAATGGGGTGCTTGCATCAACAATACAAAGAATAAGCTCAGTTCAGCATGGTCGAAAAAAATACAATCAATGTTTCTGTTAAGATAACATAGGCCCTCACACCCCCGCTGGCGAAGGTCTGCATGTTATGAACTTGGTCCAAGTTTTACAGGTAGGATAGGTACTTTTAGAATACAGACGTGTTAATGAGGACGGTTGTCTGAGCGATGTGGGTGGCTGAATCTGAGGGTTACGTGGGGAGGATCTTTCCATGGAGGAATTTTTAATTGAAGTTATGAACTTGGCCCAATGTTTACATAAATTATTTGTTATTGGAGTAGACGGAAGATTTAAGGGGGAACTTTGTCTGCTAGGTGGGGGTGGCTGAGTCGGAGGGTTACTCTATGACCTTTCTAATATTCTCAATACTCAAAGGTTCAAATGCTATGAACTTGGCCCTATGTTTACATAAAGTATTAGTTATTGGAGAATACAAAAGCTTCTAGGAGGAATTTCGTCTGTTAGTTGGGAGTGGGTGACTCGGAGGGTTACGTGGGGATGATATTTCAATGTTGGAATAATTAATTGAAGTTATGAACTTTGACCAATGTTTACATAAAGTATAGTTGGGAGTGGGTGAATCGGAGGGTTACGTGGGAGGATCTTTCCATGGAGGAATTTTTCATTGAAGTTATGAACTTGGCCCAATGTTGACATAAAGTATTGGTTCTGGGAGTATACAGAAGATTTAAGGGGGAATTTTGTCTGAAAGTTGGGGGTGGGTGAGTCGGAGGGTTACTCTATGACCTTTCTAATATTCTCAATACTCAAAGGTTCAAATGCAATGAACTTGGCCCAATGTTTACATAAAGTATTAGTTATTGGAGTATACAGAAGTTTTAAGGGGGAATTTTGTCTGGTAGTTGGGAGTGGGTAATCGGAGGGTTACGTGGAAGGATCTTTCCATGGAGGAATTTTTCATTGAAGTTATGAACTTGGCCCAATGTTTACATAAATTATTGGTTATTGGAGTATACAGAAGTTTTAAGGGTGAATTTTGTCTGATAGTTGGGGGTGGGTGAGTCGGAGGGTTACTCTATGACCTTTCTAATATTCTCAATACTCAAAGGTTTAAATGCAATGAACTTGGCCCAATGTTTACATAAAGTATTAGTTATTGGAGTATACAAAAGCTTTTAGGGGGAATTTTGTCTGGTAGTTGGGAGTGGGTAATCGGAGGGTTACGTGGAAGGATCTGTCCATGGTGGAATTTGTCATTGAAGTTATGAACTAGGCCCAATGTTTACAGAAATTATGGTTTAGTTGAGAATACGTACGTGTTAAGGGGGACTGTTGTTTGATAGTTGGGGGGGGGGTGAGTCGGAGGGTTACTCTATGACCTTTTTAAAATTCTAAAGACTCAAAGAGTCAAATGCAAGAACGTATTGATTTTCTTTAATTTATATAAAAATATCTAATCTATCATGATGAAAACCACAAAGTAAAGTGTATTTTTTACATGTTCTACACTTATATGTTGATTCATATCGGTGTATATCTCGTGATCTTTTACATAATTAAATAAATAAATAAATAAAAAAAAAACTTGGGAATATTTTCATTCTAACTTAACTTGCAGGAAATAATCGAAGCAAACTCAAAACGAGCAAACCCCCTATGTCTTCCCAATTTTATTTTCTTTCATATGAATACTTTTCATTTTAAACTTAAAATATGCTAAATTCTTGATTTTCATTATAACTTAAACTTCACAATAAAGAGTAAGGGGTTAAGGATGAGACAGACTTTTGATCTTTTACATAATTAAATAAGTAAATAAATAAAAAAAAAACTTGCGAATATTTTCATTCTAACTCAACTTGTAGGAAATAATCGAAGCAAACTCAAAACGAGCAAACTAAATTTAATGAGTTGAAATCACTTATATATTTGAAATCAGCATAAAAATATGATTCTATTGATGTATCCATGGATATCAAAATTCCAGTTTTTAGAGTTTCGGTTACTATTGTATTTTATTTTTAAATCTTTGGTACCTTACCTTTACGAGTCAAATAAAAAACTCACCTTCTTATTTTTGGATTCTGAATATGGATATAGACAACATCAAAGTCACCATTTATAGTTGAATATGACATGGTTGAACAAATTGTCAAACCTACTTGATCTAATGAAGTGGACCAGAAGCTCACTAAACTGAAAAAATCAATGTAATAATTAAAAATTATTAAGTAGATCATGGCTTAATCTAAATAAAATTGATTTTTACTACTGATTGCCAAGCAGTAAGAGGAAATTACAATGTACCAATATCTGATATATGTAAATCCTTTTCTTGCATCTCCGATTTTTTAATAGACATTCTAAGCGTTTGATATGCTAGTTTTAATAGTTGGGGGTGCATGAATCGGAGGGTTACTCTATGATACGTCTAATATTCTCAATACTAAAAGGTTCAAATACAAGAACGTATTGATTTTCTTTAATTTATATAAAAATATCTAATCTATCGTGATGAAAACCACAAAGTAAAGTATATTTTTTACATGTTCTACGCTTATTTGTTGATTCATATCGGTGAAGGAGGAAACAGCTTCCTTCATTTAAAGAATAATCTGTTCAAAAAGGTTTCAAAACTGTTCTTACTTTTGGTTCAAAAACTCTTTTTTTATTCAATTTTTGATTGTTTTCCAAATCATACCCAGGCCTAACTGGGAGAGTAATTGAAGTATCGGTCCCTTAAATACTTGGTTAATTGCTTTTTAAAATATTTAAATCAGTAATTGCACGTTGATGATGTTGTTAGAAATCATTTTGTTTTGTAGCAAGTATTTCGAATTTTGCAACAACTATTTTTTATTCTGTTAGTACTATTTTGGGTTTGTCTAAAAAATTTTTGTATTTCGTAAGAATAATTTCTGTTTTTTAAGGACTATTTTGGAATTTTTTTGAACTTTTTGTAGTCTGTATGAGCTAATTTTATTGCTGTTATAATTTTCTTACTTTTTAGCAATTATTTCATATTTTTCCGAAGGCATTTTTTATTATGTTATAAAAATTTTGGATGTGTGTAAATGATTTTTTATATTTTAGAGAATAGTTTTTGTTGTTTAATAACTATTTTCTACTTTATTATAAATTTTTGTATTTTGCAAGAATTGTTTCTGCTTTGTAAGAATTATTTTTGGAATAAGTTTGAATTTTTTGTATTCTATAAAAACTATTTGGGATGTTGTTAGAAATTTAGTTTCTTGAAGCAAGTATTGGGTATTTTGCACCAAGTATTTTTTATTTTGTAGGAAATATATTGATGTTGTTAGAATTTTGGTGTTGTGTCACAAAACAAAATACTGTAAGAAATATTTTTGATATTGTTAGAAATCTTTTTGTTTTGTAACAAGTATTTCGAATTTTGCAACAACTATTTTTTATTCTGTTAGTACTATTTTGGATTTGTCTAAAATATTTTTGTATTTTGTAAGAATAATTTTTGTTTTTTAAGAACTATTTTCGGATTTTGTTTCAACTTTTTGTATCCTGTAAGAACTACTTTCGGTGCTGTTAGAATGTCCATGCTTTGTGACACGTATTTCATATTTTGAAGAATATATTCTTAACTCTGTTAGAACTATTTTGGATTTGTGTAAAGGATTTTTTATATTTTTAAGAATTATTTTTTGTTGTTTAAAAACTATTTTTTATTGTCTTAAAACTTTTTTTTTTGGGCATTTACTTTTTCTTGCTTTTAGTAATATTTTTTTGAAAATGTCTGAATTTTTTGCATGCTGAAATAAATCTTTGGGATTTTTTTGAACTTTTGCTTTCTTGAAGAAAGTATTTGGTATTTTTCACCTATTATTTGTTTACTATGTTAAAACTATTGTGGATTTGTGTAAAGTATTTTTTGTATTTACTACGAATAATTTTTGTTTTGTAAGAACTATTTTGGATTTCTTAGAACTTTTTATATTTTTTAAGAATTATTTCTGTTTCGTAAGAACAATTTTGATTTAGTTTGAACTTTTTATATTCTGTAAGAACTATTTTTGATGTTATTAGAAATATTTTTGTTTTGTAACAAGTATTTCGAATTTTGCAAAAACTATTTTTTATTATGTTAGTACTATTTTGGATTTTTCTAAAATATTTTTGTATTTTGTAAGAATAATTTATGTTTTTTAAGAACTATTTTCGGATTTTGTTTGAACTTTTTGTATCCTGTAAGAACTACTTTCGGTGTTGTTAGAATTTCCGTGCTTTGTGACATGTATTTCATATTTTGCAGAAGATATTCTTAACTCTGCTAGAAATATTTTGGATTTGTGTAAAGGATTTTTCTATTTTTAAGAAAATTTTTTGTTGTTTAAGAACTATTTTTGATTTTCTTAAAACTTTTTGTATTTTGCAAGAATTTTTTCTGCTTTGTAAGAATTATTTTTGGAATATGCTTGAATTTTTTGTATTATATAAAAAATCTTTGTGGTGTTGATAGAAATTTAGTGTCTTGAAGCAAGTATTTGGTATTTTGCACCAAGTATTTTTTTTATTCTGTTAGAACTATTGTGGATTTGTGTAAAGTATTTTTGTATTTAATAAGAATAATTTTTGTTTTGTAAGAACTATTTTGGACTTCTTAGAACTTTTTTATATTTATTAAGAATCATTTATGTTTCTTAAGAACAATTTTGATTTTGTTTGAACTTTTTATATTCTGTAAGAACTATTTTTGATGTTTTAAGAAATATTTTTTGTTTTTGTAACAAGTATTTCAAGTTTTGCAACAACTATTTGTATTCTGTTAGAACTATTTTGGATTTGTCTAAAGTATTTTTATATTTTGTAAGAACTATTTCCGGATTTTTCTGAACTTTTTGTATTCTGTAAGAACTGTTTTCGATGTTTTTAGAATTTTTGCTATTTTTGAAAAGCATTTTATATTTTGTAGCAACTATTTTTTATTCTGCTAGAACTATTTTGGATTCGTTTAAAATATTTTTTCTATTTTTTAAGAATAATTTTTTTTTGTAATAAATATTTTGGTTTTTTTATAACTTGTTTTATTTTGTAAGAATTATTTATGTTCAGTAAAAATTATTTTTAGAATATGTTTGAACTTTTGTATTCAATTAGAACTATTTGGAATGTTGTTAGAATTTTTATATTTTGAAGCAAGTTTATTATGTAGCAAATTTTTTTTAATCTGTTAGAACTATTTCGGATTTGTGTAAAGTAGTTTTGTACTTTGTAAGAACAACTTTGGTATTGCAAGAACTATTTTGGATTTTAACTTTTGTGTTTTTTTTTTTAAATTATTTCTGATTTTAAAAACCATTCGAGATTTTTTTTTTAACTCACATTAAATTTAGATCGTTATAACTGAAAAAAGTTTTTTAATTTTCAAAATAGTCCTAGCATCAAAATAATGTGATTTTCTTTTATATTGTTTCTTTTTCGTTGTTTTGCTGAGGACGGCCCTTAGATATAGGGTCGAAATATTCTTTTAAAATTGCATTCCACTGTCTTATAAAATTTTCCCTGTTGTTCTACTTATTGTTTATGATGGAAAGGTAGTGTGGTCTTCGTCACCAGTACAGATACTTCATTCAAGAAACGTGATTAAACACGTTTTGAAACTTCATACTATTTCTATGCCTGTCCATAGCACCTGTCCGAACAAGTGGGGATTACCCAATGGTTCCTACACTGTGCAAAAAAAAGTGATCAGTACGAAAACTCCCCATTTTGAACCAGACTGGTTTTTTAGGGACCAATCGGGAGAGATATGCAAAGTCGACATAGCTTTATTTCATTTTTTTAAGGTTCATTTAGACGAGGTTACGTGCGCGCTCTTGGCAAACAGTGTTATGACCTGTATAAGTAACTAAAATACGATAACATTTGTGTACGGTGGCCCCTGATTAGTCAAAAGATGGTTACTACTATTGAGTTCCTATACAGAATTATTTTTATTTGTCTTACTCTCTCTTTGCCAACTTAATTTTGCATGTGTAGATGTTCTGGGAAAATATTTTTACGGAAGGGGAGATTTCCGTAGTGATCGATAAAACGATTTGAAATTAAAGTCTTTTTTTAAGTGAACTTATGCTAACAAGAATTTTTCAGGCTGAATCGTCTGCAAGAAATTTGGTGGGGGATTTCAATGAGGATGGAGCTGTCTGAAGTGAGTTTGACGGGGGGAGTGTATTTCACGTGTGTAGAAATTTCCAAATTGGAGTTTCCCGTGAAGGGGGGGGGGATGGATTGTTCATGGAGGGTGAGCCAGATTTACCGGTACTATTTTAAAAACGATCAGATAATAAATAAAAAAACAAGTTTTTTTTTAAACTGAAAGTAAGAGCAATATTAAAACTGAAAACGAACAGAAATTATTCCGTATATGAAGGGGCTATCCCCCTCCTTAATACATTGCTCTTTACACTGAAGTCCGACAGTTTGCCCGAATTTTTGACGAACGGCTCCTGAAAAACAGGGGCGTTTTAATTAGAATAAGAAGCTTTTTTAAAAGTGCTAAAAGTTTTAGCGTAAAGAGCAAGTTATTGGGGAGGGGGCAACCCCGTCAAATAAAAGAGTAATTTTAGTTAATTTTGAGTTTTAATGTTGCTCCTTACTTTCAGTTGGGAAAAATGCTGTTTTTAATATTGAAATAGAACCAAAGCATTTAAAAAGGACCTTAAGAATAATAGTGAATACCATAAAGTACTTAGGTTCTTCAATTTCTTAGATACAAGCCATTACGAAAATTCTTGAGTTTGTCTTTTCAAAGTTTTCTAATCTCCACAAAACTTCCTCATGTATCATTATCTGATGGTGTCAACGGGAGGGGGTAGGGGATATGTGTCTCTTTTGAAGTCTAGTCAATACTTGACCTTTGTAAACTGCATGAGTTGCACTTCGTTTAATCTTGCATCTGATTTGCGCACATACAAACAGAAAAAGAACAAGACACGAAAAAAGCTGTCCAAAAATGATTTCAAATGTTTAAAATAAATTCGTTTATGAATCGAATGATTGGTGCTATTTTACAATAATGGTCGATTTCAGGCAGTTTGTGGTAACAAACTGTAAATAAGGACAGACTCGGGCAAATATTAACTGAAACTCAGTCAAAAGCCTTAAGCCCGAGAAAATTTGCCTTATTTTTTCCCGCAGTTTTTCCGTTTTCCCGCAGTTTTCAGGCAGTTTTTTTCCCGAAAAATAGATCACCGACGCGGGTTTATTTGTTTTAGTTTCTCTTCAGGAATAGTCGTATCGAAACGACATTCCTAGAGGATCTGAATTAGGGCCTATTCGATCGGAGATTGAAAATTATAGTACCTTTTTTAAGTGACCAAAAAGATAGTGCCATGAGAAAGGGCGTTTTCTTCCATTTCTTGACACTAAACTATGATTTTACCCCAAAGAGGACTAGGCTTCTATCAATTGAACTTTTCAGGGGGGTTGCTCACGTTCGTGTAAATCTTCGTAAGAAACGCAACCGTGATCTTTCTGTACCTTTGACCAATATTCCACTCATCAAACCCTGAAAGTTTCAACTTAATGCCATTAAAGAAAACAATTCTTTCTAAGTATATGGTCAGTAAAAAATTACAGAAGAATAGCGATGTATCTGGAAATTTTGTTAAATAAAAAAAATTATAATTTTCAGGGAGTGAATTTTTCAGGGGGGTTCCTCACATTCGTGTAAATCTTCGTAAGAAACGCAATTGTGATCTTTTTGTACCTATAAAATCAAATCAAGAAATCAATTTGATTCAAATCAAATCAATCAAATCTAAGAAAATCAAATCAATTTGAAAGTATTATAAATCTATATAATGAATTTCCCGATTGCAGAGGAAGCTGTCCCATCCTCGAATGCTTGTGCTTTCCGCTAAAGTTTGACTTTTAGTCCCAATTCTTTAATAACAATTGCTAAAACACAAGAGCCATTGAATTGGAATAATAAGATTTTTAGAATACAAAAAGTTTTGGCTTAACCTGCGAGGAATTGAAGAGGTAGCCCCTCTCATTTATGGAATATTTCCTCTTCATTTTAAATTTTAACGTTACTCCTTACTTTCAGTTGAATTTTTTTTATATTCTTCTATAGACTTAAAATTTTGAAATCACCTGATTGAATGTTTATACTACTTACTTACTTACTTACACCAAGAATCTTTATTCAATATTAAAGGATTTTCACCCATAACATTCCTTCAAAATTTTAACCGGTTAATTGTTCAATCAAATCTAGTAAAAAGCTAAAAATTTCTCAAAATGCTGTATTCGATTTATACGACATGCAAATTTCGTTTCCAAACATTAGATTGAATATTTGATTTGGTTCATATAATTTCATTTCACTCTCCCCTTCTTTCATTTCATCAATGAACATATGAAAAAGTTTGCCTAAGAACCGAAACTGCATTCTAATATGATTGGAGTTTTCCCATAGTCACAAATCAGTTTTCCGGATTCCTTATTTTCATAATTACAAAGTAATTTATTTCTCTGACAGTATTAGTTGCCTCGTTAGATATTCGGTAAATTAATTTCCTCCTAATGTTAGATAACTGAACCATATTTGAAGCTGTTGGAAGGAAATTTCGAGATAAGAAGAGACAATTTTTAAAGTACCGAGAAATTTTAATGAAAAGAAGAAAGAAAGAAAGTACCAAAAAAAGTATTCTTCAAAATAACTTATCAAAGTCTGCCTCCTTAAAATGATTTAAAATAATATATTTAAGAAACTAAGAAAAAATCAATTTGGCCTCCAAATTTGTTATGAACTGGAATATGTATTTTTTTTTCTTGCTACAATCTAATTTTTGCTACCCTTAGGAATATAAGGTGAAGGCAATCGTACTTAAAAATGCATACATGAAATCATACTTACTCACCGTTCCTGCTTAACATTCTTTTATGCAGTTAAAGAAAAATAGTTAATCAAATTATCAAATATTAACCATTTAATATCGTTAACTTTGTATTAATCTTATAATCAATTTTGATTATCGCACTTAAAACAGTTCTTATGTACTAACAAAGTTACAAAGTTTTGATAAAAATAATAGAAAAAATTCCTTTCTACCAGGATAAGTTATTTTTTAAGGCTTTAAACGAAGACGCGGGGATGGTCTTGATATTTCATGACTATTACAGGTCAGCTGCTATTTTATCACCACCCCACGTCAGCAATTTTACTCTTAAAAAATAATTTTCATGACAACAAGATTATCTCTTTATAAACTGCATAACATTTTTTTTAATTTTGTTGGTACATAAAATTATTTTAGGCTTGCTGATCAAGAAATGATTACGAAATTTATGAAAGGTGAAGAAGTATTGAACACTTAGTTATAATATTCTATATTAACTGTAAGTGAAATATTTAAGCAGGAAGGGTGCGGGGGCGTGTAGACTTTGGAAAAGACCTTTTTTCGAGATTTCAGTTGAAAACGTCTTTTTTGCCATTTTTAATGAAAAAAAATTGTGAAAACAACAAAAATTTTTCCCCTGTTTGTCCAAAATAGTTCCCCCCTACACTTTCATGAATTGATGCCAGTTGAAGGGTGAGTAATTATCCTTGTATCAGTAGGGAAGCCATAATATCTCCCACGGGGAACGCGTGCTGCCATCTACAATTTAGTCTAACGGTACCTATCCACACAGACAATGTTACTGATCCACGAAGGGGGACAGATTTCCGAGAACTTGATTGCATAATCAAGGGGAGAGAATTTCTGAGAAATTGATTTATATAATCGAGGGGAATTATTGATCCACGAAAGGGGAATTAAGAAAACATTATGGCTTCTTTGATCTTTAGGTCTGAGGGATAAACGGTCTTTAGTGACAGAGATAAATTGATATTCTATTTTAAATATGGCTTCTCTGATCTTTAGGCTTAGCGATAAATTAATATTCTATCGAAGCCTTAATAGAGTAACCAAGAACACCTTAGAGATGAAGAGACTAACGCGGGAATTTTTTCCTGGGAATTTCAAATGTGACAGCGTAGGGATGCCAAAACAAAAGGAACACGCAGAAATTACGTTTAGGGATTATTTGGGCGAAACCGTTTGAGACATTTTAGAAGATGATTTATGTGAAACAATTTGAGACATTTTAGAAGATGATTTGGGCGAAATAGTTTGAGATATTTTAGAAGATGATTCGGGCGAAACAGTTTGAGACATTTTAGAAGATGACTTTAGAAGATGATTTGGGGTGAAACTCTGTGGTCGTTATAATACACAAGTTCCATTTGAACAGTGTTGTGTGGTCCCCTACCCCAACCCCAAAGGGCCCCATCCCCCCAAAGGGGCCCCGGGCCCCCAAAGACCCCAAGGTCCCCAAAGGGTCCCGGGCCCCCAAAGACCCCCCAAGCCCCTCCATTCCTCTGTCTTTGTTGGTTTCAATGTCTAAAGTGCCTGTCTTTCTCTGTTTGTGTGTCTGATTCTATTTGTTTGCATGTCTGGGTTGGTGTTTGCAAGTCCAAATATTTGTCTTTGTTGGTTTTAATGTCTAAAGTGTCTGTCATTCTCTGTTTGTATGTATGATTCTATTTGTTGGCATGTCTGGGTTGGTGTTTGCAAGTCCAAAAATTAGTCTTTGTTGGTTTGAATGTCTAAAGTGTCTGTCTTTCTCTGTTTGTGTGTCTGATTATATTTGTTTGCATGTCTGGGTTGGTGTTTGCAAGTCCAAGAATTTGTCTTTGTTGGTTGGAATGTCTAAAGTGTCTGTCTTTCTCTGTTTGTATGTCTGATTCTAGGTGTTTGCATGTCTGGGTTGCTGTTTGCAAGTCCCAGAATTTGTCTTTGTTGGTTTGAATGTCTAAAGTGTCTGTCTTTCTCTGTTTGTGTGGCTGATTCTATTTGTTTGCATGTCTGGGTTGGTGTTTGCAAGTCCCAGAATTTGTTTTGTTGGTTTGAATGTCTAAAGTGTCTGTCTTTCTCTGTTTGTTTGTCTGATTCTATTTGTTTGCATGTTTGGGTTGGTGTTTGAAAGTCCAAGTAATTGTCTTTGTTGGTTTGAATGTCTAAAGTGTCTGTCTTTCTCTGTTTGTGTGTTTGATTCTATTTATTTACATGTCTGGGTTGGTGTTTGCAAGTCCAAGTATTTGTCTTTGTTGGTTTGAATGTTTAAAGTGTCTGTCTTTCTCTGTTTGTGTGTTTGATTCTATTTGTTTGCATATCTGGGTTGGTGTTTGCAAGTCCAAATATTTGTCTTTGTTGGTTTGAATGTCTAAAAATGTCTGTCTTTCTCTGTTTGTGTGTCTGATTCTATTTGTTTACATGTCTGGGTTGATGTTTGAAAGTCCAAGTATTTGTCTTTGTTGGTTTGAATGTCTAAAGTGTCTGTCTTTCTCTGTTTGTATGTCTGATTCTATTTGTTTGCATGTCTGAGTTGTTGTTTGCAAGTCCAAGAATTTGTCTTTGTTTGTTTGAATGTCTAAAGTGTCTGTCTTTCTCTGTTTGTGTGTCTGATTCTATTTGTTTGCATGTCTGAGTTGTTGTTTACAAGTCTAAGTATTTGTCTTTTTTGTTTTGAATGTCTAAAGTGTCTGTCTTTCTCTGTTTGTGTGTCTGATTCTATTTGTTTGCATGTCTGGTTTGGTGTTTGCAAGTTCAAGAATTTGTCTTTGTTGATTTGAATGTCTAAAGTGTCAGTCTTTCTCTGTTTGTGTATCTGATTCTATTTGTTTACATGTCTGCGTTGGTGTTTTCAAGTCCAAGTATTTGTGATTGTTGGTTTGAATGTCTAAAGTGTCTGTCTTTCTCTGTTTGTGTGTCTGATTCTATTTGTTTGCATATCTTGTTTGTTGTTTGAAAGTCCAAGAATTTGTCTTTTTTGGTTTGAATGTCTAAAGTGTTTGCCATTATCTGCTCGTGTGTCTGATTCTATTTGTTGTCATGTCTGGGTTTGTGTTCGCAAGTCCGAGCATTTGTTTTTGTTGGTTTGAATGTCTAAAGTGTCTGTCTTTCTCTGTTTTTGTGTTTGATTCTATTTGTTTTCATGTTTGGGTTGGTGTTTGCAAGTCCAAGAATATGTATTTGTTGGTTTGAATGTCTAAAGTGTCTGTCTTTCTCTGTTTGTGTGTCTGATTCTGTTTGTTTGCATGTCTTGGTTGGTGTTTGAAAGTCCAAGTATTTGTATTTGTTGGTTTGAATGTCTAAAGTGTCTGTCTTTCTCTGTTTGTGTGTCTGATTCTATTTGTTTGCATGCCTGGGTTGGTGTTTGGCAGTCCAAGTATCTGTCTTTGTTGGTTTGAATGTCTAAAGTGTCTGTCTTTATCTGTTTGTTTGTATGATTCTATTTGTTTGCATGTCTGGGTTAGTGTTTGCAAGTCTGAGAATTTGTTTTTCTTGGTTTGAATGTTTAAAGTGTCTGTCTTTCTCTTTTTGTGTGTCTGATTCTGTTTGTTTGCATGTTTGGGCTGGTGTTTGTAAGTCCAAGTATTTGTTTTTGTTGGTTTAAATGTCTAATGTTTCTATTTTTCTCTATTTGTCTGATTGATTCTATTTATTTACATGTCTGGGTTGGTGTTTGCAAGTACAAGTATTTATCTTTGTTGGTTTGAATGTCTAAAGTGTCTGACTTTCTCTGTTTGTGTGTTTGATTCTATTTGTTTGCATGTCTGGGTTGGTGTTTGCAAGTGCAAGTCCAAATATTTGTCTTTGTTGGTTTGAATGTCTAAAAATGTCTGTCTTTCTCTGTTTGTGTGTCTGATTATATTTTTTTACATGTCTGGGTTTATATCTGCAAGTCCAAGTATATGTCTTTGTTGGTTTGAATGTCTAAAGTACCTGTCTTTCTCTGTTTGCGTGTCTGATTCTATTTGGTTGTATGTCTGGGTTGATGTTTGCTAGTCCAAGTATTTGTCTTTGTTGGTTTGAATGTCTAAAGTTTCTGTCTTTCTCTGTTTGTATGTCTGATTCTATTTGTTTGCATGTCTGAGTTGTTGTTTGCAAGTCCAAGAATTTGTCTTGGTTGGTTTGAATGTCTAAAGTGTCTGTCTTTCTCTGTTTTTGTGTCTGATTCTATTTGTTTGCATGTCTGGGTTGGTGTTTGCAAGTCCAAGAATTTGTCTTTGTTGGTTTGAATGTCTAAAGTGTCGGTCTTTCTCTGTTTGTGTGTCTGATTCTATTTGTTTGCATGTCAGCGTTGGTTTTTGTAAGTCCAAGTATTTGTAATTGTTGGTTTGAATGTCTAAAGTGTCTGTCTTTCTCTGTTTTTGTGTTTGATTCTATTTGTTTGCATATCTGGGTTGTTGTTTGCAAGTCCAAGAATTTGTCGTTGTTGATTTGAATTTCTGAAGTGTCTGTCTTTCTCTGTTTGTGTGTCTGATTCTATTTGCTTGCATGTCTGGGTTGGTGTTTGCAAGTCCAAGAATTTGTCTTTGTTGGTTTGAATGTCTAAAGTGTCTGTCTTTCTCTGTTTTTGTGTCTGATTCTTTTTATTTGCATGTCAGGGTTGGTGTTTGCAAGTCCAAGTATTTGTAATTGTTGGTTTGAATTTCTAAAGTGTCTGTCTTTCTCTGTTTGTGTGTCTGATTCTATTTGTTTGCATGTCTGGGTTAGTTTTTGCAAGTCCAAGTATTTGTCTTTGGTGGTTTGAACGTCTAAAGTGTCTGTCTTTCTCTGTTTGTGTGTCTGATTCTATTTGTTTGCATGTCTGGATTGGTGTTTGCAAGTCCCAGAATTTGTCTTTGGTGGTTTGAATGTCTAAAGTGTCTGTCTTTTTCTGTTTATGTGTCTGATTCTATTTGTTTGCATGTCTGGGTTGGTGTTTGCAAGTCCAAGTATTTGTCTTTGTTGGTTTGAATGTCTAAAGTGTATGTCTTTCTCTGTTCGTTTGTCTGATTCTATTTGTTTGCATGTCTGGGTTGGTGTTTGCAAGTCCAAGAATCTGTCTTTGTTGGTTTGAATGTCTAAAGTGTTTGTCTTTCTGTTTGTGTGTCTGATTCTATTTGTTTGCATGTCTGGGTTAGTGTTTGCAAGTCCAAGTATATGTCTTTGTTGGTTTGAATGTCAAAAGTGTCTGTCTTTCTCTGTTTGTGTGTCTGATTCTATTTGTTTGCATGTCTGGGTTGGTGTTTGCAAGTCCATAAATTTGTCTTTGTTGGTTTGAATGTCTAAAGTGTTTGACTTTCTATGTTTGTGTGTCTGATTCTATTTGTTTGCATGTCTTGGTTGGTGTTTGCAATTCCAAGTATTTGTCTTTGTTTGTTTGAATGTCGAAACTTTCTGTCTTTCTCTGTTTGTGTGTCTGATTCTATTTGCTTGCATGTTTGGGTTGGTGTTTGCAAGTCTAAGAATTTGTCTTTGTTGGTTTGAATGTCTAAAGTGTCTGTCTTTCTCTGTTTGTGCGTCTGATTCTATTTGTTTGTATGTCTGGGTTGGTGTTTGCAAGTGCAAGTATTTGTCTTTGTTGGCTTGAATGTCTAAAGTGTCTGTCTTTCTCTGTTTGTGTGTCTGATTCTATTTGTTTGCATGTCTGGGTTGGTGTTTTTGCAAGTCCAAGAATTTTTCTTTGTTGATTTGAATGTCTAAATTGTCTGTCTTTCTCTGTTTTTGTGTCTGATTCTATTTGTTTGCATGTCTGGGCTGGTGTTTGCAAGTCCAAGTATTTGTCTTTGTTTGTTTGAATGTCTAAAGTGTCTGTCTTTCTCTGTTTGTGTGTCTGATTCTATTTGTTTGCATGTCTGGGTTGGTGTTTGCAACTCCAAGAATTTGTGTTTGTTGGTTTGAATGTCTAAAGTGTCTGTCTTTCTCTGTTTGTGTATCTGATTCTATTTGTTTGCATGTCTGGGTTGGTGTTTGGAAGTCCAAGTATTTGTCTTTGTTGGTTTGAATGTCTAAAATGTCTGTCTTTCTTTGTTTGTGTGTCTGATTCTGTTTGTTTGCATGTCTGGGATGGTGTTTGCTATTTCAAGTATTTGTCTTTGTCGGTTTGAATGTCTAAAGTGTCTTACGTGCGCGCACGCACGGAAACATCAAAACCATGGTTTCTCTGACATGCTGAATCTGAAAGTGTATTTTTCAAGGAGATTCTTTAACCTTTTAGAGTTAACTTACCCTTTGTCGGTTTGAATGTCTAAAGTGTCTTACGTGCGCGCACGCACGTAAGTAACTGCATTCACGTTAGGTTCACTTAGCGTGGCATGCCATGCTATTTGAACCTAAATCAACCTAACGTGAATGCAGTTACTTGAAAAAAGGGTGGTAATTTAGGTTGGCTGCAAGTGCCCAGGAGGAGGAATAGTTTGTTGTGTTGCCATATATACGTTCATTAATATGGATGGCAGAACTTGCTTTAGTAAAAAAATGAACCAATGCAAGTAACCTAGTGTAAATTAACCCCAAAAGGTCAAATAATCTCCATGAAAATTACACTTTCAGAGTCAGCATTTTGGAGAACACACTTTCAGGTTCTGTATGTCAGAGAACCCTAAAAGGTCAACCCTAGAAGGGTAAATTAACTCTAAAAGGTTAAAGAATCTGCTTGAAAATTACACTTTCAGATTCAGCATGTCGGAGAACCCCATGGTTTTGATGTTTCCGTGCGTGCGCGCACGTAAGACGCTTTAGACATTCAAACCGACAAAGGGTAAGTTAACTCCAAAAGGTTAAAGAACATCCTTGAAAATTATACATTCAGATTCAGCATGTCGGAGAACCCCATGCTTTTGATGTTTCCGTTCGTGCGCGCACGTAAGACACTTTAGACATTCAAACCGACAAAGACAAATACTTGGACTAGCAAACATCAACCCAGACATACATACAAATAGAATCAGACATACACACATAAAAAGACAGCCATTTTAGACATTCAAACCATTAAAGACAAATTCTTGTACTTGCAAAAACCAACCCCGACTTTTAAACAAATAGATTCAGACGTACACACAGAAAAAGACAGACACTTTAGACATTCTAACCAATAAAGACAATTACTTGGACTTGCAAACACCAACCCAGACATGCAAACAAATAGAATCAGACACACAAACAGAGAAAGACAGTTACTTTAGACATTCAAACTAACAAAGAAAAATTTTGGACTTTCAAACACCAACCCAGACATGTAAACAAATAAAATCAGACGCACAAACAGAGAAATACAGACACTTTAGACATTCAAAACAACAAAGACAAATTCTTGGACTTGCAAACACCAACCCAGGTATGCAAACAAATAAAATCAGACACCTAAACAGAGAAAAATAGACACTTTAGACATTCAAACCAACAAAGACAAATTCTTGGAGTTGCAAACACCAACCCAGACATGTCAACAAATTTAATCAGACACACAAACCGAGAGAGACAGACACTTTAGACATACAAATCAAAAAAGACAAATTGTTGGGCATGCAAGCACCAGCCCAGACATGCAAACAATTAGAATCAAACACAATAACAGTTATTGACAGACAATATGGACATGCAAAACACTAAAGAAATATTCTATGACATGAAAAAAACTCCCCAGACATGCAAACAAATAGAATCAGACACACAAACAAAGAAAGACAGACACTTTAGACATTCAAACCAACAAAGACAAATTTTTGGACTTGCAAACATCAACCCAAACATGCAAACAAATAGAATCAGATACACAAACAGAGAAAAACAGACACTTTAGACATTCAAACCAACAAAGACAAATACTTGGACTTGCAAACACCCACCCAGACATGCAAAAAAAAAGAATCAGACATATATATAGAGGAAGACAGAAACTATAGGAACTCAATAAGACAATGACAAATAATTGGGCTTGCAACTTCTAGCTAATGCATCCAAAGTAACAGAATCAGACACAAAAACACAGTAACACAGACACTTTAGACATTCAAACCAGCAAAAACAAATACTTGGAATTGCAAACACTAACCCAGACATGCAAACGAATAGAATCAGACACACAAACAGAGAAAGACAGACACTTTAGACATTCAAACCACCAAAGACAAATTCTTGGACTTGCAAACACCAAACCAGACATGCAAACAAATAGAATCAGACACAAAAACAGAGAAAGACATACACTTTAGACATTCAAACCAACAAAGACAAATACTTGTATTTGCAAACACCAACTCAGACATGCAGACAAATAGAATCAGACACACAAACAGAGAACGACAGACACTTTAAACATTCAAACCAACACTGACAAATTCTTGGACTTGCAAGCACCAACCCAGACATGCAAACAAATAGAATCAGACACACAAACAGAGAAAGACAGACACGTTAGACATTCAAACCAACAATGACAAATTCTTAGACTTACAAATACCAACCCAGACATGCAAACAAATAGAATCAGACACACAAACAGAGAAAGACTGACACTTTGGACATTCAAACCAACAAAGACGAATACTTGGACTTGCAAAAACCAGCCCAGACATGCAAACAAAAAGAATCAGACACACAAACAGAGAAAGACAGACACTTTAGACATTCAAACCAACGAAGACAAATACTTGGACTTGCAAACACCAGCCCAGACATGCAAACAAATAGAATCAGACACACAAACAGATAAAGAAAGACACTTTAGACATTCAAACCACCAAAGACAAATTCTTGGACTTGCAAGCACCAACCCAGACATGTAAACAAATAGAATCAGACACAAACAGAGAACCACAGACACTTTAGACATTCAAACCAACAAAGACAAATACTTGGACTTGCAAACACCAAGCCAGACATACAAACAAATTGAATCAGACACAAAAACAGAGAAAGACAGACACTTAAGACATGCAAACCAACAATAACAAATACTTGGACTTGCAAACACCAACCCAGACATGCAAACAAATAGAATCAGACACACAAACAGAGAAAGACAGACACTTTAGACATTCAAGCCAACAAAGACAAATACGTTGACATGCAAACACCAACCCAGACATGCAAAAAATGGATTGAGACGGACAAACAGAAAAAGACAGACGCTTTAGACGTTCAAACCAACAAAGACAGATACTTTGACTTGCATACACCAACCCAGACATGCAAACAAATAGAATCAGACACAGAAACAGAGAAAGACAGACACATTATACATTCAAACCAACAAAAACAAATACCTGGACTTGCAAACACCAACCCAAACATGCAAACAAATTGAATCAGACACACAAACAGAGAAAGACAGACACTTTAGACATTCAAACCAACAAAGACAAATTCTTGGACATGCAAACACCAACCCAGACATGCAAACAAATAGAATCAGACAAACAAACAGAGAAAGACAGACACTTTAGACATTCAAACCAACAAAGACAAATTCTTGGACTCGCAAACACCAACCCAGACATGCAAACAAATAGAATCAGACAACACAAACAGAGAAAGACAGACATTTTAGACATTCAAACCAACAAAGACAGATACTTGGACTTGCAAACACCAACCCAGACATGCAAACAAATAGAATCAGACACATATACAGGAAAAGACACACCCTTTAGACATTCAAACCAACAAAGACAAATACTTTGACTTGCAAACAACAAACCAAACATGCAAACAAATGGAAACAAACAAACGAACAGAGAAAGACAGCCATTAAAGACATACAAACCGCAAATTACAAAATCTTGGATATGCAAACACCAACCAAAACATGTAAACAAATAGAATCAAACACACAAACAGAGAAAGACAGACACTTTAGATATTCAAACCAACGAAGACAAATAGTTGGACTTGCAAACACCAACCCAGACATGAAAACAAATGGAATTAGATACACAAACAGAGAAAGATAGACACTTTTGACATTCAAACCAACAATGACAAATAGTTGGACTTGCAAACACCAACCCAGACATGTAAACAAATAGAATCAAACACACAAACAAAGAAAGACAGACACTTTAGACATTCAAACCAACAAAGACAAATGCTGGGACTTGCAATCATCAACCCAGACATGTAAACAAAGAGAATCAGAAACACAAACAGAGAAAGATAGACACTTTAGACATTCAAACCAACAAAGACAAATTCTTGAACTTGCAAACATCAACCCAGACATGCAAACAAATAGAATCAGACACTCAAACTGAGAAAGACAGACACTTTAGACATTCAAACCAGCAGAGACAAATATTTGGACTTGCAAACACCAACCCAGACATGCAAACAAATAGAATCAGACACACAAACAGAGAATGACAGGGACTTTATACATTGAAACCAACAAAGACAGAGGAATGGAGGGGCCTGGGGGGTCTTTGGGGGCCCGGGACCCTTTGGGGACCTGGGGGGCCTTTGGGGGCCCGGGGGGCATTCGGGGGTCTGGGGGCATTTTGGGGCCCTTTGGGGGCCGGGGGAGGGGGGCACCGGGGCCCTTTGGGGGCGCCTGGGGCCCTTGGGGGCGCCTGGGGCCCTTTGGGAGCGCCTGGGGCCCTTGGGGGCCCGGGGCCCTTTGGGGCTGGGGTAGGGGACCACACAACACTGTTCAAATGGAACTTGTGTATTATAACGACGACAGAGTTTCACCCCAAATCATCTTCTAAATCATCTTCTAAAATCATCTTCTAAAATGTCTCAAACTGTTTTGCCCGAATCATCTTCTAAAATGTCTCAAACTGTTTCGCCTAAATTATCTTCTAAAATGTCTCAAATGGTTTCGCCCAAATAATCCCTAAACGTAATTTCTGCGTGTTCCTTTTGTTTTGGCATCCCTGCGCTGTTTTGAAATTCCCAGGAAAAAATTCCCACGTTAATCTCTTCATCTCTAAGGTGTTCTTGGTTACTCTATTAAGGCTTCGATAGAATATTTATTTATCACTAAGCCTGAAGATCAGAGAAGCCATATTTAAAAATGGAATATCAATTTATTTTTGTCACTAAAGACCGTTTATCTCTCAGACATAAAGATCAAAGAAGCCATATTGTTTTCTTAATTCCCCTTTCGTGGATCAATAATTCCCCTCGATTATACAAACCGATTTCTCAGAAATCCACTTCCCCTTGAGTACGTAAATCAATTTCTCGGAAATATGTCCCCCTTCGTGGATCAGTAACATTGTCTATGTGGATAGGTACCGTTAGACTCAATTGTACATGGCAGCACGCGTTCCCCGTGGGAGATATTATGGCTTCCCTACTTGTATCTATGTCTTTTACAAGTCCTGGTTTTAAAAAAAGGTTCTGACGAAAGTAAGAGCGATATTGAAACTTAAAACGGACAGAAATTATTATCTTGCAAATTATGCAATGTATATAATCAAACTAGCTCAAATAAAATGACTCATTTTATTTCCTTATCTTTGTAGAATTTCCTAAAACTAGCGTTTTCCTGAAAACACAAAACCGACGCAAAAAAGTGAGAAAGTCCTTTACTAGCCTACAGAAAATAAAAGACTATTTATAAGGCTCTCGATAGCTTTTCACTAGCCAGAATATAAATAATTTTTGGCATACAATTAAAATTCTCTAAAAAGGGCAAGCAAGTTCAGTTTTCAGTAAAGCTCAGTACTACACTTGCACTGGAACTGCTAGGATTTGTAACCCGGCATTTCCTGCGTTATTCCAATTTTTTTTCTAATACTTAAGTAGACATTATTGATACAGTTCCCCATAAATGAGAGAAGGTCGGAATTTTTAGTTATAATTTATTTTTCATTGAGGATGTTAGATGACATTAGGTGTATCAAAAGTGACTTACATGCCATAAATCCATCACTCGGCTTTATTTCTAAATATTTAAATCTTGACTTAAAGGGTACAACAGATGACTGGTATACCCTCACAATGCCCTTACCCTTGAAGCAATAATCTCAACGAAACAGTAGACGAATGTGAAGCAATGAGAAAACTTGAATTTTAAGAAGTCATTTCTAGCCGTTTTTTCCACATACTGTTAAAGTATTTTCCTTTTAGTAGCTCTGATATTAAAAAATAAATCGTTAAGACGGCGCTGCTATTTCAATAAGCACAAAAGAGTACAAAAATAATGTCTTGCTTCTAAGAAAATATAAATATTATAATAAATAATAATACATAAATTAATAATATTATTTTTCAAGTAATTATAAAAGGTTATAATATATAATAATTATAAAAAAATATTATTCCACAATTTTTTAAGTAATAATAATTAATATTAAGATATAATGATAAATATTTTTTTTAAGTACTGAATATGAAAACGTGTGGCTCACAAGACATAAAAGTTGTCTTTGAATAGGCATGCAATGTCGTTACCACTTCATTTTCTTGTTTAGCCTTAAAAAATTGTGTTTTTCCTGATAATAAAAAAAGAAACACTTTATAATTGTTTGTACGATTGGTGATAAAAGGTTTTCTTTCAATTATCTTTCAACATTTTTATTTTATTTTATCTTTGGTAATTCTTGCAATCATTTTCTCACTTCTAGTTGTCCTCGTCTTATGTTTTCTTAACAATGATCAAACAGTTCGTGGTAATGAACTGTAAGTAAGGAGCGACCAGGCTCAATAGTAACCGAAACTCTAAAAAACAGAATTTTGATACCAATAGATACATAAAAAAAATCAGATTTTCATGCTGATTTCAAATAATTAAATTTCATCAAGTTTAATATTACCCATCAAAAGTTATGCGTCTGAGGAAATTTGCCTTATTTTCGAAAAAAGGGGGACGCTAAAGTTTCGCTCTTTACGCTAAAGTTTGACTCTTTCTCACAACTATATTTTTTCAAATAATAAAAGCTTTAGCGTAAAGAGCGAGGCGCTGAGGAGGGAACAGCCCCTTTCCTATACGGAATAATTTCTGTTTGTTTTAAGTTTTAATGTCGCTCCTTACTTTCAGTTAAAAAACTTATTTTTTTTATTTAATAAATATTAAAAACGGACTATCAAACACTAAATGATGACGAACTACAAGTAAGGACCAAGTTGCGCTAATAGTAACCAAAACTCTTGAAAAACAAGACATTTTGATAGCAAAATATACATCAAAACGACTGACTTTTTATGGTGAAAATAAAAAAAAACAAGTTTTTTTTAACTGAAAGTAAGGAACGACATTAAAACTTAAAACGAACAGAATTTATTCCGTATATGAAAGGGGCTGTCCCCTCCTCAATACCTCGCTATTTACGCTAAAGTTTTTAACTGTTTAAAGAAATAAAGTTGCGTGACAGATTCAAACTTTAGCGGAAAGAGCGAGGTATTGAGGAGGGGACAGCCCCTTTGATATACGGAATAATTTTTGTTCGTTTTAAGTTTTAATGTCGCTCCTTACTTTCAGTTAAAAAAAATTGTTTTTTTTATTTAATTTCTGAACGCTTTTGAATTAATGCAGATTTGATTTTGGCTCACCGTACATGAATAATTAAAACAAAATTCGCATAATAATTTTCCTTTTTTTGGCTAAATGGCTTTCTCGAAATTTTGTTCTGACGTAACTTACGAATTAAGTTACGTAACGAATTTCTATATTCGTATGTTTTATTACGTATATTAGGAAGAGTCCCCCCTAGTCAATACCTTGCTCTTTACGCCAAAGTTCTAATTTTGTTCGAATCACAAACCTATGAGTCAGAAAGGCCGGTTAATTAGAATAGATAGCTCTTTTGGAAGTACTAAAAAAACTTTAGCGTAAAGAGCGAGGTATCGACTGGGGGGCGAACCCCCACATATACGTAATAATTTCTGTTTGTTTTAAGTTTTAATGTTGCTCTTTACTTTCAGTTGAAAAAACTAGTTTTTTTTATTTAATTTCTGATCGTTTCTTAAATAATGCAGGGAAATCCGGCACCCTCTTCATAGAAATGTCCCTTCCCCCAAGGAAACATCCTCCATGGAAGGATCCTCCCCCGTAACCCCCTCCTCCGACACCCCCTCCTCCATCATAAAAAAATCCCTCCTGAAACGTCTTTATGAACGTCTTTATGAAATCCATCCTGAAACGTACCAATACTATATGTAAACAATGGGCAAAGTTCATAACTTGCAACCCTTCCCCCGTGAATTGTGGGGGATTAAGTCATCCTCAAAGAAATATTTACTAGATCTTTGACTATGCTGAACAAAATGACTATATCAAAATCTTGATTGGGGGACTTTGGAAAAAAAATGAGCGTGGGAGGGGGCCAAGTTGCCCTCTAATTTTTTGGTCACTTAAAAAGGGCACTAGAACTTTTAATTTCCGTTCGAATGAGCCCTCCTACGGTATTCTAGGACTACTGGATCGATACGATCACCCATGGAAAAAAAATAAATAAATAAACACGCATCCGTAATCTTTCTTCTGACAAAAAATACAAAATTCCACATTTTTGCAAATAGGAGCTTGAAACTTCCGCAGGAGGGTTTTCTGATACGCTGAATCCGACGGTGTGATTTTCATTAAAGTTCTTTGACGTTTTGGGGGTTTTTCCCCCTTTTTTCGAAAATAAGGCAAATTTTCTCAGGCGCGCATACTTTTCATGGGTATAACTAAACTTAGTGAAACTTATATACTTGAAATCAGCATAAAAATCTGATTCTTTTGATGTATCTATGGGTATCAAAATTTCGGTTTATAGAGTTTCGTTTACTATTGAGCCGGGTCGCTCCTTACTTACAGTTCGTTACCACTAACTGTTTGATTCTAAATCTGTAAAATTTGCTTTGTTTAAAACTCGCCCATCGCCATGGGCGCCCATAAGCTGAAGTCCAGGGGGGGGGGCAAACTTCATCTAATTGCTACTTTTAATGCTATATAATAGAAATCTCAGAACAAAATATAAAATAAGGCAGCATCATTCAGCAGGGGGGCAAGAGCCCCCCCTGCCCCCCCATATGGGCGCCCATGCCCATCGCCCATAAGTTTAGCTTTATTTTTCCTATAAACTTCGCTGATTCACCCATCAACAGTTACCAGAGAAAATTTTCGTAATTTTCAAAAAAGGGGAGGAAGCGAAATTTTCAAATTCGTGAAAAGAGGTATAATCTAGACGAAAATTATACCAAAAAACTTAGCTCATCAGAGAATCTTGTTGCTTAGGTTTCAAGCTCCTAACTACAAAAATGCAAAATTTTGTGTTTTTTCGAGAAGACTGGTTAAAGAAACGTTTTTATTTGTCTGTTTAATTTTTTCCCCAGAGGGCTTTTGTATCGAACTAATAGTCCTCAAATATTATGAGGGTGCTCCTTCGAATGTAAATTGAAAGTTCTAGTGCCATATTTAAGGAACAAAAGAGATTGCTTCACAGCGAAGTGAGGGCTTCTACTATTTTAAGGTGTAAAACAACCACTTCAGCCCGAAAAAGGTAAGCGTAAGGTTATTCCCTCCAAGATTATTTGTAAGTAACATATGGTTTTCTATGCAAGATATTTTTTCTTCATGCATTGTCTTCAGAAAAAAAAAAATACCAGGTTTTTGTAATCGCTTTTGAGAAAATTTCAAGTTCATATTTACTTCAAAATTTATAATGCAATATACGAATTTAGATTCCAATAACTAAATAGTTTTCTGTAAAAATCTTGGTTATTTAGTTCTTTCAAATTATTAAATAATAATTCTTTCAAAATCCATTATGTTCAGCCTATGTAATTGTTATCTGTCCACCATCTTCCAAATAATGTTTACACTTCCATAGATTGGTCTATTTCAATTTTTCCCCCGAGTCATCGTTGGGAAACAAGCATCTTGCATTTCCTTGCCTACGATTTTCCTTATTCATGAATAGAATTCTATTCAGGCTCCTTCATGCTCTCACAATTTTCAAAGGAAAGCGTATCCCTGAGGCGTCAATTTAAAGTTGGTATATGAAACATTCTTCAGTTTGAAACTTGTTCGAATTAAGTTGGAATAAAACAAAAATAAATGCTACTAAAGCTTAAAGAATGAAGCTTTTGATTCAAAATTTTTGTTCTAGTATTATAACTTAAGATAGAAATGATTTGTGTTAACCAATAACGCTATTTCTTGTATGGCTATCAGCTTTATAAAGTTAATAAGTAAATGTGACTATTTTTGTGAATAATATATACGCATTTTGATGAAGCTTTGATGAAGCTTTTGATTCAAAATTTTTGTTCTAGTATTATTACTTAAGATAGAAATGATTTGTGTTAACCAATAACGCTATTTCTTGTATGGCTATCAGCTTTATAAAGTTAATAAGTAAATGTGACTATTTTTGTGAATAATATATACGCAATAAATCTATGAACAAAGTGTATAAACAAAAATCATAAACGCCCTTACTTGCATAAACATTAATGTCAATAGTCTTTATTCTCCTCAGTTTTTTTGACTAATTAAAAAAAAAAAAAAAAAAAAAAAAAAAAAAAAAAAAAAAAATCTGTCAGCCTGGCAAGCGATAGACCTACCTGGAGGCCCCTTGTCTCATTGTTCTCTACCCCAAACCCATGGTAAGAGACTTAAGTAAGTGAATAATTAAAATATAATTCAAATAAATATTCTTTTGGAGAATTGCAAAGAATGATACTCAAACCTAAAAGGAGCAGAAATAAATTAATATGATAAACCAAACTTTACAACGAATAGAGGTTGCTACAAGCAAATAAATAACCCAAAACGAACAAAAGTTTAATGCACAATAAAGTAAAATTTAAAAGTAATTGAAATTATTATGAATAAATAACGCTTGGGATTTGTGACGCTCTTTCCTAAGTCAATGAGATCCAGATGTCTCTGATCATTTTTTTATCCGGAGTTATTTCCTGGAGATGAACTAATGTGGGTTAGTTTTATTGTTGTGCTGAATTCCTGTAGATTGAATCTCTATAAACCTCAGCATTATTTTTTCAAACGGAAATTGTCTTCAACAGCTATAATGTATGCAATCAGTAAGATATTTTAAATTAGAAATCACTAATCAATGGTAGGCTATACACAAATGTAAACACTAGAATTTTTTTTTGAAAATTCGATCCGTTCACTACCATACAGACTAGCAGTCATGGGCGTAGGCAGCATATTGTCTAGGGGGGACAGTCGATTGTGTGATGGAGGAGGAGATGAAGTTATGTCGGCATGGGCGTACGTAGCTTCTTGCCTTGGGGAGGGGGCAGCCACTTCTGTGATGAAGGACGGGGGGGCCGAAGCTATATTGGCAGTTCACAAAACCTTAGATTGCCAGCAAGTTCTGTCATACTTATGAAATCCTTATTAATAAGTAATCACCAAAAATTATAAATCATCAATATGCTTCAGCATATTGATGATTGTCAGCATATTGATGAATGTCCAAATATCGGAACCGATATTTGGACATTTCTGTTTATTTCCAGTTTTTTCAACCATCTACCTTTTATCAACTGCTTATCCAACCATCTGCTGTTTCAGCCATATCTAATGTAAATTTGAAGGTCTAGGAGGGGGGAGGGGCAGATGCACCCTCCCTGCCTTCCCCTCCCTACGCCCATGCTAGCAGTACTACCTTTTTGTTACTCCATGATTTTATTTAAGCATTAATTGTGTTCGTCTTAAGCCTAAAAAAGAAAAAAAAGTTCAGTGTTGGCTGAGTTTTATTTTGATAGAAAAAAGCAGGTTGAAGGATTTTTCGCAAAAAGACATATGATAAGAAAACAAGCAGAAAATCAATTGCATAAAAAATAGATCAAATAAAATAATAAATTATTTTATATAAACTATTCTATATATAAATATAAACTATCTGATTTGTCATCTAAAAAAATTGACGTTCTGTTTTACGTATTCTCTTTTATTCATCATTACCTTATGTTCATCTTTAAGTACTTTGTTTTCATTTGCTTGATATTTCAATTGTACATGCACTTTCGGATTTATTATAAATTCCAAATGATATTGTATTCTAATAGAATTGTCATTTTGAAAGAATATTAGCCATGCTATTGAATTGCAGTGCATGCTGGTGATCTAATGTTATTGTCAAATTTTAGAGCGCCATGAATAATGATTCTTTTTAACATACTTAAATTTCAAAGGCATTTGAGAATTTGCGGAAACGTGTATTGAATAAAAAGTCAGTGCCATCTTACTTCGAGGCAGCCCTCAACACACTGTCTGAAGAAGCCCTGGAAGTGGAACTACATATTAGCTGGCAGGAAGCAAAAATAATGATCATAGACCCGTTAGGTAATTCCACCAGCTCACCAGCATTCAACGTATTAGGGCACACTGTTAAAGCTGTCAAGACTTTTAGGCCTACTTACCTTGTATCTGCCGTCTTGGATAACGGCTCAATTGACATGGAAGTCCAGTCGCACATCGCTAAAGCCGCGTCTATTATGGCTCGATTATGCTGTTCCGTGTGGTCAAAGCCCAACATCAGCCGAAAAACAAAATGTGTCTCTACGCCACGACCGTAACGCAAGTCCTTCTCTACGGTGCTGAAACTTGGCCGGTTGCTGCTTCTGTTCATGATGCCATAGATGTGGCCCAAACAAACCTCTTATCGAGGGGATCAAGTGGTACGACTTCGTCTCAAACACCCGACTGCTGACAATAACGGATCAGACCTCCACCTCTCGTCAGCTCACCGTAAGAACCCTACGGTGGTTCAGCCACTTAATTTGCATACCAGCAGCAGCACCGGCAAGCACACTTTTCAAGTTTGATCCCTCTGAACATTGCTGGAAGCACCCCCGTGGAAGACCCCAATTCCGAAGGAGGGACGGCCTTACCCAATACCTCTCCATGATCGGTACTGTTTTCCAAGAAGCAGTCACGCTCGCCCAGGACCGTTCGAAATGGAGGCGAAGAGTCACATCTCTCTCCACGATAAACCTCCAGCAGGAGTTTTAAGTCAAGTCAAAGCCCACGATAAATTTTTGGATCATGCCCTGGCTACATCATGCTAGGAAAGGACCCACGAGACATCTTCTGATAATGAATGAAAGGTAAATAAGTAAGTAATAAATATGCCACACCTAATACTCACTAATGCAAAAAAAAGTATTTGAATTAAAACAAAGCTGGCTGTTAATAGACCAAGTTAAAATATGCCAGATTACTACTAAAATAAAAGCAGATTTTCATAGAAAATACTTGTTTAAGATTCACAAGAAGTGAAAAAGTAGCTGCCTAGTTCAATATTTAAAGCTCTTAGCTCGGCGACATCCTAGATCATTCTGTCTTCTTCAGGCATTCAAAAGCTTAAACTTAATAGTTTATTTTGTCCTTTTAAGCGAATGCGTGAGAGCGAGCATGCTCTAAGGCAAGTAATATCTGAAAGAGATGCTTATGAAAGAGAAAAATGGGCCCTTCTAAGACATGCTCGTGATGAAACCGAACGAACGCTTCAATGTAACGCTCAACTGACATTAAAAGAAGAAGCAGTGAGGCAACTACAACAGGAACTTTTAATGGTAAGTAATCGAATTAATTGAAAGGAGGGCCTTATACAGAGCTAGTTTCTAATTTACTCTAGTACCTGGTATCAAAATAATTGAACCTTTGAGAAACTAAATGATATTGGTAATATTGTTAGGAAACTGCTTATAAATTTTTTCCAAATATGGCAGGCGAAATTTACTGTTATTAATTTACAAAAATAAAGTATTTCTGATCAAAGTAGAAACATGAATGCACAAAATCTTTGCTTCACAGTTTATGCAACATGCTTCTAGAAAGCTAGCTCAAGTAGACTGACTAATTATATTTTCCTTTGTTTCTAGAATTCTGAAAATCTAGTTTTGCTGAAAACACTAAACTGACGCAAAGGACAGGATGTTCTGTTCAGAATAGAAAAGCCCTTAACTAGTCCGCAAACAATAAAAGAATAATTTATAAACTCTCGATAGTCTTTCACCAGTCATGATACCGATAATTTCTGGCATACAATTTAAATTCTCTAATAATCTTAAACAAGGTCATTTCTAAGTAAAGCGCTAGTTTTTCAGAATTCTAAAAATTTAGATAAACATTACGAGTCATTACATTTGATCTAGTGTTGTAGATAGTACCAGGTGACCGAACTTCGCTCGGTGAAGCGAATTTTAGACATACAAATGTGTATGTCCCAGAAATCCCTGCGGAAATCAATCCCCTCCGATTGCCGAAAAATATTTTCGCGTAACCAAAGCTCTAAAAGCAAAATTTTGATATCAACAGATACACAATCCCCTGCACTCTGATTGACACAAGAAAAAATATTTTCGCGTAACCAAAGCTCTAAAAAACAAAATTTTGATATCAACAGATACATAAGAAAAATTGACTTTTTATATTGGTCCAAATATATAAGATTCATTAAGTTTAATGCAGCCCATCAAAAGCAACAAGCCAGAGAAAACTTGCTGGATTTTTGAACAAGGGGGAAACACCCACAAAAATAAAAGGAATCTTAACGAAAATCGCACCACTGGGTTCAAAAAACCCTTCTGTAGATTTTTCAAGCTCCAATCGGCAGAAATGTGGGATTTTGTATTTTTGGCCAGAAGTAGATAATTTCGAAGACCACACTGCCCTTCCGTGACGATAAATAAGAATTCAAATAGGGATAAATCCTTTTAATAGATAGTGATAAATTTCACAAAAAATACTAGACATTTTGGTCACATATGCAGTGACATAATTTATCACTGTTTATTTAAAGGATTAATCCCTATTTGGAATTTTTATTTTTGCCAGAAGAAAGATCACGCATACGTGTTTACTTTTTTCCCCAGTGGTGATCGTATTGAAAGAATGGTCCTAGAATACCGGGAGAGGATTCATTAAAACAAAACTTAAAAGTTCTAGTGCCCTTTTCAAGTAGCCAAAAAGATTGGAGGCTAAATTTTCCATGGAGTGAGGGGGGATTTCTGGCATAATTTGAAAATAATCACAAATTACAGTTTTAGAAAAATCTGCCAAGGAGAATTTTCAGGTGGGATCATCCGAAATAAATTTTTCGGGGGGAATTATCAGCGAGGATGGAATTGTCCGGGTGGAATTTTCGTAGTTTACGTGGGAGGACCTTTTCATGTAGGAATTTTTGTAGTGGATTTTTATAGTTGAATTTTTGTATTTTTTTTTATGTAGTTGATTTCCAGATAGAAAATATGTTTTTGAGGAGGACACTCCCCCACAACCCTCATGGCAAGGGTTTTAAGTTATGCCCTTGGGGCATATAAGGTTTTTATAGAAGACGTTATCGTAGAAACTTCAAAAAAGGCTCATTCGAATGGAAATTCAAAGAGCTAGTGCCTTTTTTAATAGTCGGAAGAGATTGGAGGGAAACTAGCCCCCCCACGCCCATCATTCCCCCAAACACATTTAATCAAAATTTTGAGATAGCCACTTTATTAAGCATAGTTAATTTCCAGACAGAAAAAATGTTTTTGAGGAGGAAAGTCCCCCAAAACCCTCAGGGCAAGGGCTTTAAGTTATGCCCTGGGGGCATATAAGGTTTTTATAGAAGGCGTTGTCGTAGAAACTTGAAAAAAGGCTCATTTGATTGGAAATTCAAAGGGCTAGTGCCCTTTTTAATAGTCGAAAGTGATTGGAGGGCAACTAACCCCCCCTCTCACGCCGACCTTTTCCCCAAACACATCGAATTGAAATTTTGAGTTAGCCATTTTATTCAACAGTAGCTTTAAGTTCTGAAAATTACGTCTGTGAGGATGAAACCCCCTTCACAGCCCTCAGGGCAAGGGTTGTAAGTTATGCCCTGGGGGCATATAAGGTTTTGTGTAGACAATGTTGTCGTAGAAACTTCAAAAAGGGCTCATTCGATTGGAAATTTAAACGGCTAGTTCCCTTTTTAATAGTTGAAAGTTATTCTAAGGCAACTGACACCCCTTCCACGCCCACCATATCCCCAAACGCATCCAATAACAATTTTGATATAGCCATTTTGTTCAACGTAATTGTTAGTTCTGGAAATTATATGTTTGAATAGGACACTCCCCCCACAGTCTTCAGGGGCAAGGGTTATAAGTTATTCCCTGAGGGTATTTATGGTTCTTATGGAAGGAATCCTCGTATAAACTTCAGAGACGGCTCATTTGATTGGAAATGGAAAGTTCTAGTTAACTTTTTAAACGCCAAAAGATATTGGAGGATAACCAGCTTCCCCCCCCCCCAAACCCTTTTTCCCCAAATGCATCCAATAAAAATTTTAAGATAGCTATTTTGTTAAAAATAGTTCAAAGATAATATAACAGAAATTGGGGTGTCGACACAACCCACCAGGCCCCGGGGGCAGGCGTTGTAAGTTATGCCCTTGGGGCATATATAAGTCTTATGGAAGGGATGCTCGTATTAACTTCAAAGAGGGATCATTTGATTGGAAATTGAAAGTTCTAGTTCCCTTTTTAAGAGTCAAAAGAGATTGGAGAGCACCTAGCCCCCCCCCCCTGCACGACTTTTTTTCCTTAAACCCATCTGGTGAGAACGTTGAGATAGCTTTTTATTAATGGTCCGAGTACCATATACCGAAAACGCAGGGGTCCATACAGTCCCACAGGGCCCGGGGACAGGTGTTATATATTATGTCCTGGTGGACTATGTCTTTCTTATTGAAGGGATGCTCGTAAAAAATTGATTCTGTTTTGGGTTCTCTATATAAATGGCTTGAAATTCTTGAATAAGTCGTCAGCAGGGGTGTCTAGGTATCTTCCTAACGTTGGAAGGGTAGTTTCCAAATTTCCTTGAATTTTCTGAAACCCCACCAGAATTTCCTCACAATTTGCTTGGGATTTCATAAGTTCTGACAGGAATTCTGCGGTTGGCTCCTACAGATTTCGTTAACAAAATTCCTGAGGATTCTTTGAGCACTGATCGTTTTAGTTTTCAATAAATCATCAAAGCTTATGTTCATTAGAGAAATTTTGACTGGACCATGCCGTTTGGTGTTAGAGTTCTAGCAGCAAAAATTGCATTTAAGGGCGGTTTCCGTTTTAAATCCTACTGGTTGCTTGCTCTATACAAATCGATATTTTGCAGAAGTTAATATACGGAGTACCGTTGCCGAGATGAAAGCAATGTATTACTATGCGGACTTGTCCTACAGGCTAAGGCAAAGCTCTTTCTTTTCTTATCATTTGTGAGAAATAGTAAATTATTCTATTCGTATCTGGAATATAACAGCAAGTTTTCCCAAAAGTTTGTGTAAGTCCAAGCTTTGGGATAAAATGAACTTTTTTGTGTCAGTCGCGAAAGTTTCTTCGCTCATTGTGAAATACTTTTTTCAAAATTTCGTGGTAACAAGCTGTAAGTAAGGAGCGACTTATGCCAATAGTAACCAAACTCTGAAAAAGAAACTTTGATAACTGTACATAAATCAAGAGAATTGGCTTTTATGGTGATTCTAAATATATAAAATTCGTCAAGTATAAAGTTACTAATCAAAAGTTACGAGCCATTGGAAATTTGACTGAGTTTCGTAAAAAAGGGGAAGCCAGTGCTTCCGCTTTGTTCCTACCGGATTTCCGTTCGGTCTGTTTAAAAATCCTGAAAGTTCTGACACCCGACCACAGAAAACCTGACCTTTTTTCCAACACCATGCTGGTCAAAAATCTAATAAATTTTCAACTCCAACCGAAAAATCTGACAGTATTCCGTCGCTTAGGAATGTTTTTCTTTTCACGAGATAAGCTTTTTACACTTGTCTGTCCTACAACTCCTCCTTCCTCAATGGTAACATACATATATTTATAACATATAACATACATATACATAACATATAACATACATATATTTACCATGTCAGAAAAAACAAATAATTTTTTCACACCTTATTCACAATCACTTTTATTCGTTCTTACCTCATATATTTTAATAAATTCATATAAAATCCTTTTGTAGTCAAATACAAAACAAACTTTCCTCATTTTTTTTTAACTGCACTTTTTAACTACACTGAACGCAGTCGTCCACCGTAGCGTTAGCTTTTACAGTTTTGAGTAATTTTAAGAGGGGAGCATTGACCTCTAAATCATGGGACACTTGTATCTTTTCAGGCCAGACTTAACCTGAATAATTGAGGTAATGGTCACACTTTTGAATGAGGTCCTATGATCTGTTTTAATGTATTTCAAGGTTGAAAAGAACCGTTCCACAACAGCGTCCAAAAATGGCAAGGTCAGAAGGTACTGCACAATGCAGACTATGTTAGGAAATCTTTGAGTTCCACTTGGTGTTTTTATAAAAGCCACGTGGCGCCCAATATCACAGACATCTGTCACTTTTGCAAAATCAAAAACAAGTAAACTCCGCCATTCTTACACTATCTTTCTTCCATCCCATGACAGTGCAACTATATCTCTGTAGAATCTCTTGCAGAAAACCGATTGCACCAATGTCCAAAGTTTTCGTAGGGTCAAGGATTTCGCGCAACGTAAACAGTTCGTCCTCAAACGAGAATTGCTGCTTTACTTGCTTCGCCGCCTCGGAGCGTCTGAATAAGCTTATGACTATCAAAATAGTTTGATAGTCAGTAACGTCCCATAAAGTCATCCCGTAACGTTAGTTCCCCTGACTGAGTTTATTATAACAAGTGCCAGTGTTTCTGAATTACTATGAAAGATTGTTGCTGGAATGAAATAGTAAATCTTACAATTTTAGTGGACCCAGAGCCATAGAAGCCTAGCTCTCCTGTGCTTTGTTGACAATAGCAAGCCATTTTATTTCATTTTTCTTTTCTAATCATATACTTGCAAAAAGTCTCACCTTAACTTTCCCTAGATTAGATCCCAAATTAGCAGCAGTAACAATGACAAATATTTAAATTTTTAACAGTTTCACCTTTCTTAAACTAGAGGTAGTTGGTTTTTCTTAGGTCACTAAGAGAACGGTCCACCGATTTAACTAGTTTGAAAATCCTTCTCCAGTAAAAAAAAAAGAAAATCTAAAACATTTAAAAATCAGACAAATATCCATTTTTTACTGAAAATCCGACAAAATCCCGAAGTCTGGCACGACTATTTTTTTCGACAAGAGGGCCACAAACCTGATAATGTCGGAAAAATCCGACATAGTGAAAGCACTGACGTTTTTCATAGTAAAGCATAAAATATATATGCTTCTTGCACTTGTGTCAGCTGACAATTTAGCTGGCAAAAGATTTTCTATTTCCAGATGAATTCAAGATTTCCACATAAGGTCTTTGGGAACTATGTTTGATGGAATTCAAATTACCATTTCTATAGATTAAGAAGATATACTGGCTTTCCTTTTTTTCCCAGGGTGAATTTATATAAAACTCCTGCCAAATAGACTAAATCCATTATAAAGTGTGCTTAAGAACTTTTTCCACATTCCACTACAAAAGAAAAACCAGCAATTTTTAAAATAAATCTCATCAGATGGTTTTGAGATCAATCTCTAAATCAGTTATGTTTTTTTTTCACAATATTTCTTGTATGAGACTGTTCATATTTGCTTACAGAGGCTCATTTAAGGTTATAGTGTTATCTGTCTAGGATATTTTTTAAGATAAAGCTAGTTCTACTCTAATGAATAGACTTGGTTTAAAATTAGGTTTAATATTAAACTTTAAGCCACAAACGAAAAAAAGTTAGGTTGGAAAACTTTTTTTTGTACTCCGAGGACAACCTGGAGAGGATTCCTTCATGTCTTTAGGCTGCTACCTTCTTCCCTATAGTTCGAATGAACCATTTACTAAATTAGTGTCCTATTAGGTATCTAAAAGGTTCCAAGAGGTAGTTCATTTTTCCTTTGTAGCTTAGCATTTTCTGGATAATTGTATTGGTTTTCTTCAATGTTCTGCTTTTAAAATGTTCCCCTTTTGTCCTCAATTTTGTTCTATGAATTGCATAGTGACGCAAAGTGATTCAAAATTAATGGGAATAAAAGCTTCCTTAAAATTAGTTTTATGTCTTTCAAATATCAACAGTTTTACATTTTACAAATCATATAGCCTAGATTTCTTATAACAGTATTTTATGTACATTTAAGTGTTACGAAAAAAGTGTTACTAAGTAACAATCAAGCTTTTTTACATCTGGGTGAAAAGTCCTTGAAATACCATCTAATGCTTGTTTGCAACACAAAAACTAAATTTTCTGATCCCTCTAAGCTTCAGATAAAATGTTAGTAAACTAGGTTTGGTTTATTCAATTGTTTTTTTTTTAACTTTATAATTATCTACATGATAAAGAAAATGTTCTTTTTCCCCTTCCTGTGTTGAAGAAACGCTGTTAGACTACTTTGCATGATTTGTGTTGAGAGTCGATTCTACCTTATCTTTGGTTGTATTATTTTTGTTAATATTATTATTGTTGTTCAGCTACTGATTCGCTTTGTCCAATTTGTCTGATTTTCTGCCACATGTGTATTATTTTGGACTTATTTGAGAGATTTTTTGTCTTTGATCTTACATGCTAAGTTGAACTGACTTCTTTCTCTTTTTTTAAGATGCCGGTCCATCTTTTGGGTCCCCTCCCTGCCAGGCAATTGATGTTATTTAATTCATGTTGTCTTATATAATTTGGATACCAAATACACTTCCTACTATGGCACTTAATACCCTCCGCCACCACTTTTTCACACTATTTAAGGTACTAGAGTATTGCCAGAGTATTGCATTTGGCAAATCAGTAAGTTTGTTTTTGCAACATCTTCTACGATATAAACTTTAATCATTCTATTTTGACATGAAGCTTCGGATTCCCTTTTTCTATTGTAAAATTAAGCTTGGAGGAAACTACTCGCAGCCCAAAATATTACTGTCTTTGAAGTTTGGATTTAATACAGGTTAAATTTTTCATTATAACGATAAACATTTCGATATATAATAGCAAAACCTAATCTTAATTAGGAAAAACTCTATACAGAATAGTCATTCAGCTCTCTACAAAAACGAAAGGAGAATCAATTTTAGCTTAAAAGACATTTTGATCGATCTGCCTTGATATTATTGGCTATTATTTGACTGATCTATTTACCTGATAAGAAGTTAAAAATTTTAAAGCTAGTGTACCTAATTTCAAAATAGTGCAGGGATATTGTTTATTTTGATAATAAAAGATAGCAGTATTAACTTTTTGGGTTTTTCTTACCGAAATTCTCACCATATTTAGGCTTTTCTTACCAAACTTCTTAGCATGTTCTCTACAATTTTGAAGAAACTGAAATTTAGCTGTCTGAAAAGAGGAAAATTATTCCTAGTCTAAAGAAATTAAATCAGAGCTCAGGACCCTCAGAGTTCCTTGATTTATTTTAAACCGTCCAAATAATATTATTCTTAACTGTTTTTTACTTTTTCAATTAGATGCGAAGAAGATTAAATTTGGCAGAGAAACGCCAAGATTCTGAAGACCATTATGCAACAGTTAGCGATTGCGCGATTACTCTAGGAGCAGTAGCCAGGAAGGAAGATACACATATTTATAGTACAGGAGTTGAAAAACAAAAACTCTCAGATAAAACTGTGATAATAGAGCCGAGGGTTGATGGTAAGGAAGCTATTTTTTTCTAGAATGCGTTTTTGAAACTTGAATGCCACGTATTAGCTTTTTCGTTCTTTTTATTTATTTTTTCCTTCCCTTAGCATTTGCAATTTATTCTAACATTGCCAAAGATTTTTTTCAGCAATACAAGTCTTGTAAAAACTTACCTAGTAAAGAACGCACTCTAGTCTATAGTAACCAAACATTTAGAAACGCGTTTCGAAAAAAAAAGGTCAAATGAAGAAAAATCGTGTTTTAACTTGATTCAGGAGTGGTAACTATTGTTTCGATTATTCTTAATGATAAAAGCTCGTTGCATCAAAATGAAAACTGCAAAATTGGAATCACCATACCCAAAAAACCCATTTATTCGATTTTTTATTTGTAAGTATCACAGTTTCTCATATTGACCAAGAAGGTAGAATCACTTTTTCGTATGGGAAGCAGTGATGTTTCTCCTTTTTTTTCTTCTCTTTTGTTAAGCTGCTGCCCGTGGGGCGCTACAACATCATCGAGGGATGCTTAGGGGCGCATTTGAAAGGAAATTGCTACATCTACGTGGTATTTGTAAGTAGAAAAACCTAGTATTAAAATTTATCTAGATCTGATCTGTTCAATATTTGAGGTAGTGAGGAGGCTAGAAAAGAGTAATTTGACAAAAAATGAACAAATGAAGATTTAAAAAGAAAGGGAGAGAATAATAAGAGTAAACGGAAAAAGTAAACGGAGTAAACGAATAGATAAAGCACATGCTCAAAGGTTACACATAGCCAAATGTGAATTATTTTAGTGAATGGCTTTAAAATGTAAACGCTCTCTCAAGGTCAACAAAAAAATAAGCCGTTAGCACCATATTAATTGTAACCTTATTTGGTTAAATACAAAACAATAGGAGTGAAAATAAAAAGCGACATTAAAACTTAGGATGAACAGTAATTATGCTATATTTTATGGGGGATGCTACTCCCTCTTAACTCCCAACTTTTTACGCAAATTTCATCATGAACAGTTGACTGTCATTTCTTTTTTTTATCCAAAAAGACCGAAGTAGGTCGTAAACAGTGTTCAAAATAGAATTTAAGTGCTACGAAACAGACTATCTGTATAACTGTATTTAGACTAGCAGAAGTTAAAATTTGTTTCTGGGTATGAGAATTAACATATATGACTTCACAGCATTCGTTGTGTTTTTTTATTTTTTTTTTATTGGAATTCATGTTTTTATGTGTTGTGTATTTTTACCATCTTACCGCTGATCGGAATGGGACTTTTTTTTTATCAATTGGACGCTTTTGGTATTTTGAGCGTGTCAGTTTTGATGGTGGTGATGACAAACCCTAGATTCCTCATAATGAATTTCTGAAATTCAATTGTTAGTAATCATGTAGCTAATGAATCATTCCACTACTGACTGTACATTAGATGATATGGGGCTTAGCCAGCTTGTGCTGGTTGTCCACTTTATGAATCTTTCAGTCAGTGTGATCTGTGTACTAATGTTTATTATACATTTCAGGGAACCAACGTAGCGCTAGCGCAACACAGTCGAGCGATGCTGGAGAATCAGGGCAACCATCTCATTTACCCTCTAGTGAATCCTGTCGTTCTTCCAGTTCAGGCCTTTGCATTCACTGTAAGTAATACTGAACCCTTGGCCAATGGTTGGGAAAATAAATCTTTCATGTCCTAATTATATGATCTAATTACTACGAGCAGAAGTTCTTCGATCACTTGCTTGATATAAAAGAGTTTTGATTAACAATAAACTTATTTTAAAATCTTTCTATTTTACCCTAAAAATGTTTCACCAATATTATGGGAGCTGTCATTCCATTAGTATCCATAATGAACGCTTAGCCCAAAATACATTCCTTAAAACATTAAGATGCTAGGGGGTAAATTCCTTTCCCCTCTTCATACTAATCGGAAGGATTTGTGAATAGTTGTAATATTTAGGCCTAAGAATACGCTTTTTGATTATTTAGGTAACCCTCAGTGGACGAAAATTTGCTTTGATTTCATTCTTTACATTAGCCAATTAGCCTCAAATTTATAATCATAAGGCTCAGTAGCCCTGAAACCTCTTATTTGGTGAATAAAAAATCGTTGGGAGTAAGAGGGGTCAAAGGGGATTACTCGATGCCTTTAAGTCATACAAAAACCATGCTTGATTGATTCTGGTTTCGACAAGACTCAACATATTCACCTTTCCATTTAAAGTAAAGCAGGGCAGGGCGGGACACAGGTAGTGACTTCACTTTGAGTCCTCCAATCATACATTGAAATTGAAACCCTTGTTTCTATCTCTGATTTATATGGGTTATTGCACAATCATATCTGATTTATATGGGTTATTTGCATAAACTGGGGGCCTTGTCCTTCACTTGCAATTAGCTCGTTGCCCGCCGAAGTATATTTTTGAACCTTACAACTATTTTGATTAAAATGAATTTCTTGGAATTTAGGTCCGATGCTATACGGAATGTTTGGAAAATCTAGGAGCACATGAGGCGCCTAAGGGATGTCGGTTAGCCCCTTGATCAGGTTTGTCGCTTCAAATGGCACTGGAAATTATAATATGTGATCAAATAAGCCCTTCTCCAACTTCCTAGGTCATCCATTCTATATTGTGACTCCTGAAAAAAAAAATACAGAAAAAAAATAATTTATCCATGGGAGACACTACAGAGGCAATTAGCCTTTGTGGTCTGAGCCTCGATCCAGTTTTATAGGTTTCACCTGGTATTAAATTGAGAGTTAAAAAAAAATGAAAGACATTAACTTGATACAAAATGGCTAAGAAGTTAAACATTTTATTTAATTGGTTTTAGTTTGTGGCCTTTGACAAATTTTTGCAATTCTTATAGTAATTAAGACTAAACCTTTTTATTAGTGTCTGAATCAAAAGTTTTTTTCATAACAATTGTGTAGTAATGTGACTGCCTAAGAGGAGAAATTTTATTTTCATTTGAGAATCCAACATCCGTAATTGATCCTTTAATCAAGTTGTAATTGCGATTCTGGAACTGATATAATCTTACCACCGAGTAGTTACCGAATTTGATTTTCAGAATCAAGCAGTTCGGGGTAACGAACTGTAAGTAAGGAGCAACCCGGCTCAATAGTAACCAAAACTCTAAAAAACGAAATTCTGATACCAATAGATATATCAAAAGAATTGCCTTTTAATGCTGATTTCAAATATATACATTTCATTAAGTTTAGTCTTACCCATCAAAGCTTACGAGCCTGAGAAAATTTTCCTGACTATTCGAAAAAAGGGGAAAACACCCCCAAAAGTCAAGTGATCGTAATGAAAATCGCACCATCAGATTCAGCGTATCAGAGAACCCTGTTTCAGATGTTTCAAGCTTCTATCTGCAAAAATGTAGAATTTTCCATATTTTGCCAGAAGAAAGATCACGGATGCGTGTTTATTCTTTTCCAGGGGTAATTGTATTGACCCAGTGGTCATAGAATATCGTGAGAGTGCTCATTTGAACGGAAATTAAAAGTTCTAGTGCCCTTTTTAAATAACCAAAAAAATTGTATGGCAACTAGGCCCCCTCCCCCACCCATTTTTTTCCCGACATCGTTCGATCAAAATTTTGAGATAGCCATTTTATTCATCATAGTTGAAAGTCACAATAACTATGCCTTCATGTATAACATGACCCCCCACAGCCCCAGGGGAAAGGTCTTAAATTTGCCAGGGGAATTGATAAATTTGCCCATTTTTTGCGCATAGTATTTCTTATTGGGATGTGTGCATACATTTTTCGGTGGGGGGGTCAAATTTTCTGCTGGGAGTTTTTCCATGGAGGAATCTCCATGGGGAGGCAAGTTTCCAGGGACTGAACTTCTCAGGGGAAATTATACACTTGGGGAATTTGTCAGAATTCTTACACAAAATTCTTTTATATGTCTTGCTTTCTCTTTTCTGTCTCAATTTTACAAGCAGAGTGGTTAAGAGTGATTGTCCAAAAGAAATTTACACCGGGATTGAATTGTCTGGAGGATTTTTCCATGGGGAAGGGGCTCCTCCGTAGAGGTGGGGCCAGATTTCCTAGCATTATTTAAAAAACGATCAGAAATTAAATTAAAAAAACAAGTTTTTTCAACTGAAAGTAAGACACCTTTAAAACTTAAAATAAACAGAAATTATTAGGTATACAAGGGGGTTGCCCCCTTCTCAACACCTCGCTCTTTACGTTAAAGTTTAAATTTTGTCCCAATTCTTTATTGCCCGATATACTCCTGAAACACAAGGGCCGTTTAATCAGAACAATAAGACACTTTTTTAAAAGTACTAAAAAACTTTACCGTAAAGAGCGAGGTGTTGAGGGGGCAACCGGCTTTATATACGTAATAATTTCTGTTCCTTTTAAGTTTTAATGTTGCTCCTTATTTTCAGTTGAAAAACATTGTTTTTTTTATTTAATACGTAGAAAACTTGAGGCTTACGGTAATAGATATTTATAAATGTTTTTTGATAAAGGATTCCATAAAGATTTTCAGAATCTAGGCTTTCAATGAATAATACCTTAAATCTGTAGTTTATCTACCGTAACTATTCTTGAATTAATTTACACAATCGTACAATATTTTTCATTCGTTTTCTTTCAGACGTTGAATCTTTTCCAAGAAAGATGAAGCCAAAATTCTTTATTCGTATGAAAAATGAATCTTCGAGTCTTTTTGGAATAAATTCTCTTATTTTATCTTGCTGCCTTTTGACAGCATCTCCAAAGAAAGAAAGAAAGAAACGCAGGATGTTCCTGAAGTTTAGAGGTGTATTCAATAAGACCTATTTTCCTATGCGTAAGAGGGAAACCATAGAAAGGCTAGAATTTTTTTAGACAGTCCATTTAGAAAAGTAAGATTTTACAGGTTAACTCCAGAATGCTTGATTGAAGTTAATCATGCAATAGATCAAAAAGGCTACTTTCATTCTAAAATTAGAGGCAACGCAATAGCGTTGCCTATACTAAAGGCTATTAAGCTTCAGTATTTAATTATTTATTAATAATTTTTTCTCAGAGGTACTTCATATGGAAGGGGTGGTCGTATAAGCTTCGAAGGGGCTCATTCGATTGAAAATCGGATGTTTTAGTTCCTTTTTTAAGAGTCAGAGATGATCGGAGGGCAACTAGCCTCCTTTCCCACGCCCCGTTTTCTCTAATTGCATCTGATACACAATTTCGAGATAGCCTTTTTTCAAAATAGTTCAAAGATCAGGAAACAAAACACCGGAGTCGACACAAACCCCCAATGTTCTTGTTCCCTATTTAAGAGTCAAAAGTGAACGGAGGGCAACTAGCCCCCCCCCGCCCCCTATTTTTCCCAAATGCGTCTGATCGAAACTTTGAGATATCCATTTTGTTTAAGTTTCACCAAAGATCATATAATGATGCCTCCGAGGTCGAGACAACCCCCCAAAGCTCGAGGGCATGGGTCGTAAGCTATGCCCCGAGGGCAGATAAGGTTTTAATGGACAGGGTGGTCGTATAAACTTTGGAGGAGGCTCGTTTGATTGGAAATTGAAAGTTCTAGTTCTCTTTTTTAAGAGTCAAAGTGATCGGACGGCAATTATCCCCCCATGCCCTCTTTTTCCCAAATGTATACGATCGAAATTCTTAGATAACGATTTTATTAAAAATAGTCCAAAGATAATATAACAATGCTTCCAGGGTTGACATAACCCGTGTGAGCCCAGAGGCAAGGGTTGTAAGTTATAAGTCTATAAGTTATAAGTCTTATAAGTGTTGCTTATATCTAAGACGTAAACTGTACAAATATTCATTATATAAACCAATTAAAATAAACTAAGTCTAATTCGGCTTAAGTCGAAAATCCTAGTTCCCTTTTTAAGAGCCAAGAGTGATTAGAGAGGACCCAAACCCTTTCCTCCATGTCTCTTTTTCCCGAGATGCTTTTCGAGACCCCCTAGCCCTCAGGGCAAGGGCAATAAGTTATGCTAGTTGCCCATTGTTAAACATATAAGGTTTTTATGGCAGGGGTGGTCGTATAAACTTTGGAGGGGGTTCATTAGATTTTAAATCAAAAGCTCTAGGGCCCTTTTTAAGATTCAAAAGTGATTGAAGGGTAACCAGGCCCCTTCCCCTCTTCACGCTCTTTTTTTTCTCAAATACTTCTGCTCAAAATTTCGAAATAGCTATTTTGTTTAAAATAGCCCAAAAGTTAAATAACAATAAGTTAGGGATTTACAAATCCCTCACAGCCCCTGGGGCAAGTGCTAACTGTTATCATATAAGGTTTTTGTGGATGAGGTGGTCGTATTAACTTTGGAGGGGGCTCATTTGATTGTAATTTAGATCTAGTTTCGTTTTTAAGAGTCAAAAGTGATCAAAGGGCAACCCCCTCCACCCCGTTTTACTCAAATGCATTTTTACTCAATTTTCAATTTTGTAATAAGTACAACAGAAAATGTTTGTAATATAATTCATTTTCAGCGAAGCACCATTGACCCAATAGGCTTTAGACTTTTACAGTTAGGGAAGGGGGTAGTAGCCAAAAATGTCATCTAGCCAAACGCTAGATGGCGTTGACGGTTCTTTTGTCGACACTAGCGACAATTCTCACTCTTGTAAGTTACCCGAACACTTTGATTTGGTCTCTATCGCAGATCTTAGCATCAAGATATAAAAAGAGCTTTGGCAGTACACCGTAAAAAGAAAAAAAAATTATATCTATTGTAGTAATTGAGCCAAATTGATTCAATGAACATTTTTTTAGACTAAACTATAGTCTGCTGATTTTTAGGTAAAGGGAACATGAAAAATTCCTTTTTGGGCCCGAGCTTTGTTCGAGGAGACCTTTTTTATGCTCTTTGGTCTAGGTTAAGTAGTTAAGTTTCTTTGATCTAGGTTAAGTTAGAAGGGACCCAAGCAATTCTGTATATTTATTCCTTAAATTTTCATTCACCTAGCTTAAGATATTTCAACGACTTCGTCATCCATAGATTCTTGAAAAAAAAAAAAAAAAATCTGCTCAATTGACGGTTTTAATGTTTTACTGTGACTTATATACCATCAGAAATGAACGTGATTGTTTAATTATGATCTTTTGTGTAAGTTTATTATTGTTCAGTTTTAGTGATTGCAAGGTTTGAATTAGAAAGACTAGCATAATTCTTAACTTTGAATGATGACACCTACACTTATATAAAAATATTTTCTTGTTCGAAATGTAATTATAAGGAATCTAAATTGAACGGAAATATAAAAGTAGCAGAATTATTTTAGAAAGTTTTGTGAGTTTTTACTAAGAAATATGTGTATTTTAGAAATTGATTCAATTGTAATATCTGTCATTATATTTAAACCTGTGCCTTTACTTGCAGCTGGGAATGACGAGAATTCAACCGGAAATCGGCTCATGTCAGACCCCGAAGACAAATCAGAAAAACTCAGCTTTCATAGGTAAGAGATTTAAGGCCTCTATAATGAAATTTTATTAGTAGGCTACTAAGATTTAGCTAGTTCTTATCTTGATCAAAAAAAGAAAATTAAATTAAAAAAATAAAATAAAAAAAAGCCAAGAAATTCTTTTTTCTAAACAGATTGAAATTTGAAGCCTTAAGTCCCTGGGCCAAGTTAAGTCCCTGGCTGGTACAAGATATATTAATTCAGGAAAATTGTCCCTCTCACTGCCAAATGGAGCTCAAAAAAGCAAAAACTCTTTTTCTAGATTGGTTTGATACCTAGGCTGTTGCCTGGGCTAAGGAAACTACGCATTTTGTTGGGATAATGCAGGGTATCAGGAGGTCTAAAAACGGACCGAAAGCTTGTTTTCCATGTTCTTAAACTTGCAATTTTAAAACCCTGGACCTTGGGCAAAGTTTGATGCATCATTAAGTAACGCGTGAAACTGAGTATTCTAATCTACCGGGTATATGCACTGAGCACAACAAATATAAGGAAAAAATTTATTGATGAAAAAACTGGGTTGTTGCCTTTCCTGAGATCCCAAAATCGGCCAAACCTTATTTTTCTTCGAGAGAATTTTATTGTAAATAGGGGAAAGCCTGTGGAGGTTATGACCTCTCTTGTGCCCGGGCTAAATTTTGATTAGCGCCCCCTCCCTGTCTACCAAAAATTTTCTGGCCAAATTTTTAGCAAAATTTTCGTTTGTGAACAAAATCTTCATTAATTATGAAATTCTTTCTTTATCTAAATCTGACCTTTCTTACGTTATATGGCAAGAAATGAAAAAATCTACTTACTGCCAACTACGCACTCTTCTTTGTTTTAAGGATAATAAAATTTCAAAACGATTACAAATGTTAGATTATTTATTCGGAATTCTACGCTTCTAAAATTTTTGTGCCTGGGACAAATACCCTAACCCCCCACCATACACAAAAACACACACACACACACACATAAATCCGCCTCTGGTGAAACCAGAACAAGGGGACCTTAGTACCGACTTGTAGCGAAAAAAATTGCCTATCCGCTTGAAAGTATCAGGGCATGTAAACACGGCCAGGGAAAACTTGACATACACTTATTTGATATATTCCAAAAACTATGACATACTGAAAAAAATACTTGCAGTAAAATAGAACATAAAAAAGGCTATTTTAATCAAATATTGGATTAATATATACTTATATTCAATTGTTTATACAGGATGGCTTCACCCCAGTAGAAGATCAAAAATTACACAGATTTTAAATTTATTTGAAAAAAAAATCAACCTCCTCACCCCCCCTGAATTCCATAGCAAAATACTATTAAAAACTAATTGCATAAAAAGGCTGATGATTAAACAATTTGACTGAAAATTCAAATTTTGCCTAGAATTTAAATTAAAACCAAACTTCAATCTTTGAGGGAAATATTAAAAAAGTAATTACACATATCCCTACAATAGAAAAAACTATGCCAAGAAGAATTAATCAAAGAAACAGTATCCAAAAAAAATAATTTTTAAAGAAAAGTAAGAAGCCATATTAAATCCTGATACGAGCAGAAATAAACTTATATTACAATACAAACTTTAAACGGACAGAAATCTTTATGGATAAACAATTGTGACCCTGAACGAACAGGAATTATAATAAATAATCAAGGCGAATCCAAAGCAAAAAAATTATCACAAATAAGAATAGAGCTACCTCCTCTTCAAACCTTCTAAGGACCATAGCGTCATTTCCACTTTACTGAAAGCAAAATATATTTTTAATAGTTTTTATTTTATAATTATAAATAACTCTAAAAAGGAGTAAGGTATAAGCGCAAAGCGCAAAAACTATAAAAGCACAAATGACGTTCTAGCCATTAGAAGGATTGGGAGTGTTAGCCATAATCCTTTCTTGTGGTATTTTCTGTTATTTTTAAATGTACTTTCTTATTTGTTGTGATTTCGAATCGTGTTTGGGTCTCATCTGCTTATCAATAGTGATTCCTTTCTGTTTTCAGATTGGATTATTATTTGACTTTAATTTTCTCGTCCTTTGCTTAGTGTAACTCCCTACTTTTCTTTGAAAACTTTCTTTTTGGAATTTCTGAAAATCAATTTCTGTTCCTTCTAATGGATTTTATTACCTGTAAAATTCTTTTAAGTTTTGTGCTTAAGAATTAATATTTTAGCTTGCTTTCTTTTTTTTGTTGGAAAAATCTTTGCACAAAGTTTGGAAAGATCAAGAGTGGGAATATGAATTTAAATAAATGGATTAAAAATCTGGATAATCTTTTACCTTGTATAGAGCTGAAGCCATCCTGATTCCCATCACGTTACAACCTAGAATTAAGACAAACACTGATCAAATAAATCATTATAAGAATCTTAATGACCTATGTTTTGTGTTAACCAAGGCCTTATCCAGGAAGAGGGTTAGGAGGGTTTGACACAACACAACTATATTTTCTTTTAAACATTTATTCTTCTTGATAAGCTATCCATGGTCTTCCAAAGTCAAAATTTGAACTTTAATTGACCCTCCCCATTCAGTAATCTTTCAGAATTTCAGCTGGGTCCCTTGAGCTTTTAATTTAACGCCTTTTCGTACCTGAGACTATCTGGAAACACGTAGAGTCGTTTGATTTTGTTTAGCATCCCACTTAACGTGCCTTCAACGTTTCAACTTAATGCCCTTAGCCATTCCTTATATATTGTACATATTGCAGCTAAAAAGGGCGTTGGAAGGAGATGGGTTGCCTCTTATAAAGGGCACTAGAATTTTCAATTTTCAATCGATAAAGCCCCCTTGAAATCTCCACGTCAACTCTTTCTATACGAAGTGACCTGGAGAAAAAAAAAATAACAGATTGACTCCATATCACTCCCTACTCCGGCACAATGGGGTCAAATAGTGGGGGGGGGGCAGAGGGATATCTGTCCACTAATTTTTTTGCCTCCCTTTCCTAGATTTCGAAAAAAAACCTTGTCTGGGGTATTTTATTGAGAAAGGCCTCTTGTTTAGTATATTCATGGATAATAAAATACTAAATTTGCCACCCACCCTAGATTTTAAAAAATATGCCCCTCCCCCCCGTCCTCAAATTTTTGTGAATTGACACCATTGATTAGGAAGCACTAGTGCGCTGCCTATGAATTGTGCTTGTTTTAGGATTCATGTTTCCGTTTATTCATCCATATTAATCTCCGTTTATTTCAATTTTGAATTACTATATGCCTTTGGAAAACTTTTTTTTATTATTTTAATGATAAAACAATGATGATCGAGTAGTAGGAAAGCTAGAAAAGTGACTTTCTTGTTCTGAAATTTCTTTGCTAATTCCCCGATTGTCGACTTTGCGTGGTGTCCTTCTAGGTCAACTAAGTGTCGTTAAACTGATCTGTAAGCCAATCTCCATTATTTGTTCTAATATTATTAGATGGTGAGAAAAAAGCCTCCTTTGCTTAAAATTTTTCTTTAAGCATAGCTATTCCTGTAATTTTTATCTAGCGTTAGGTAATCATTCAATTTCCTTGCTTGTAGTTTGACTTTTCCAATTTATTTCAAAGATTCCTCCCCCCCCCCCCTCCTCCAAGCCTCGACCACAAGTCGACAAACAGATGAGAGCAAATAACATCCAGGTCTGGCACATCCCTCCCCCCATCTTTTTGGGAATTCGGTAAAATCGTTGCAGAAGATGAATTTTTTTTTTAGAAACAGACATCATGGTGAAATTTTCCGTCCATTTTCATATGTTAATATTCGTTACCGAATTCGGTAAATTTGGTAGTTCTATCGCGCTAGTTCCGTTCATTTTCAAATTGGGTAATGTTACATATTCTTTATAGTCCATTGTACTCCTTCCCTAATTCATTTAAAATTCTTTTGTTTTGTTGTTACAGGCATTTCATTTTTCAGGGGAGGGGGCTGATTTTCTAGGGGGTGGAACCCTTATCAAAGTTTATTTATTACATTTGTTTATTTATAAAATTTGATCATTCAGAAAATTTATTAGATTATCAGTGCATCAGAGAAAGTTAAAGGTGCTGCCAATGTTCCAACACCCAGGGTTGCATACTGCCGACGTCTAAACAGAATGCAAATCAAGGCAAAAAAAGAGGGATTTGTGCTCAAAATGAGTGCAAGTCAAAAAATTTGCGCACGCGGCTGCCGGCACGACCGTAGCCCCTTTGACTGTTCTGACCACTCTCACGTCATCTACAAATAGTTTTAAATTGTCCTGCGCCTGCGATCACTAAACATATTAGCTTTAAAATTTTCAAACGTATTTAAAATATAGTCAGGAAGGCTCCCTAATTAAATGAACCTCTGAATAATTACCTTGATAATAATTCTCGTTCTTTTTATAGCTAAAAGGTAAAGGTCTGCTAAAAATTTGCATGTGTTAATTTTGGTCACTGGGACCTTTAACTGAACTATAGTTGACTTCATCAAATATTTAGATAAAGTATTGTCTCCAACTTGCCCAAATGTTCTAAAAAGAATACTGGAGGTCCGAGTAACTAGTCATGAACTATAGCTGACTTCAATGTAGTCATGTACCGTAAAAAAAAAAAAAAAAAAAAAAAAAAAAAAAAAAAAAAAAAAAAAAACCTTTAACTGAACTATAGTTGACTTCATCAAATATTTAGATAAAGTTTTGTCTCCAACTTGTCAAAATGTTCTAAAAGGAATACTGGAGGTCCGAGTAACTAGTCATGAACTATAGCTATACATGACATGTACCGTAAAAAAAAAAAAAAAAAAAAAAAGTGAACACATTCTTAGTCACACAAAATAATTCTTCTTCTTCCTCTACTAGGTCTTCTTTCTTTTTTCCCCTTGCTTGTAATTTATTTCCAGTTTATTTGAATTGAGTAGTTTTCTGGGTATATTCCCAGAAAGTGGATAGCTGCTTCTTCCGTGAATGTAGTGCTTTGCTTTGGGTACATAAAGTTTGAGTATATTAATGAACATGAATAAATGTCAATGAGAAGAGTTCTGAGAAAGGGATATTTTAGATCATGTAAATCAGAGGAATAAAGTCTTTTTGGGTAGTTTATCCCAAAAACACAGAAAGGCAAATTTAAATGTGCAAAGATAATAATTGGCAAAAAGAGTGCAATTCCGGTCCGTGCAGGGAAAGAGTGCAACGAGGTAAAAAAGAGTGCATTACACACGAAAAATGTCCAAGTTGGCAATCCTGCCACCACCCATCCACCGTCGCTTAAAACTGTAAAAACGAAATATTAGGTGATGAAGAAGCCAAGTCTTATGTATGTTCATCGTTTTATCTGTACGTTATTGTTGAAAAAGATAACTACCAAAAATCTTGAGGAGAGAAACGAAGGTCTGGAGAGTACAACTGCCCTCTGCCCCATAGTAATTTACCCCTATGTTTTTTTCAGACTGCCATGAGCTTTTTGCAGTGCATGGTGTGGATATGTCAAAGAAAAGATGCTTTTCTTACCACATGGTTCTTTCTTTAGGCCATGCGACTAAGGAGGCCTGGCCTTCTGTAGTCGAAACGATTCTGTTAATGCTTATTTATGAAGCTTCTTCGTAGAGTTTTCTTCTCATATTACAAACAAATATAAAAAACCCTTTTCTTGCGTCCAGAGACGTAGCCAGGGGGTTGAACTTAAAGTAGAGAGGAAAAGCTAAGATAAATATCATCAAAATGCTAAACTTAAATTAAATTCTTTCTCCACAGTTTGAGCTTACCTTTTCAGGTATTGAATTTGCCAAAAGTAGTTTCCTAAGAGTCAAATACTAAGGAAAAGACTATTAAGCTTCAAAAAAGCTGTGCCAGCTTTTTTAAAATTCAAAAAAGCTGTGCCACTTCGTGGCAACAAGAGACCTGAAATGAACATTTTAGCCACCTACCACAACAAAAACCTGGCTAGGATCCTGCTGCAAAGTTGATAAGAAATTTATGCATTTGATAAACTTTAGCCCACTTTTACTGAACATACTTTCACGATATTTTAGTAAAGCAAAAAAGTTTTCATGACTGATTGTCTGTCTAGTTCCTGATACACAACCAGATGAATTGGAAGGTGACTTAGTAGCTCAGTTGCGGTTTATGACCTCTCTTGCGCCCGGGGCAAGACCTTGATTAGCAACCCCCCTCCCCTGACTCCCACAAAATTGTTGGGCCAAGTTTTAAAGAGATTTTAGATCCAAAATTTAAAAAGATTTGTATTTATTGACGAAATTATTTTCAATTTATTAATGAACTAATAATTTAATTTTTAAATTGTTTTGATTAATTATTTGAATTTATTATTATTAATGATTTTAATCATCATTTAGTTATTTTTAATTTATTTTTGTTTTATTAATTAATTAATAATTTGTTAATTATTTTCATTTATTAACTGAGCCCTCTACTTTATCTGAATAAAATAAAATTTCAAAGATTACAAAATGATTGTAACCGTTAGATTATTTTTTTACAATTTAGCGCTCCTAAAATATCTCCGTCCGGGGCAAGTGCCCTCTCTCCTCCCCCAAAAATCACTTCTGTAGTAGTCACGACCTTACAGTAGAATGTGTTACAATAGAACTAATAATTTAATTTTTAAATTGTTTTGATTAATTATTTGAATTTATTATTATTAATGATTTTAATCATCATTTAGTTATTTTTAATTTATTTTTGTTTTATTAATTAATTAATAATTTGTTAATTATTTTCATTTATTAACTGAGCCCTCTACTTTATCTGAATAAAATAAAATTTTAAAGATTACAAAATGATTGTAACCGTTAGATTATTTTTTTACAATTTAGCGCTCCTAAAATATCTCCGTCCGGGGCAAGTGCCCTCTCTCCTCCCCCAAAAATCACTTCTGTAGTAGTCACGACCTTACAATAGAATGTGGAAGATTGTGAAGTGGCTAAGAAAATTTTTCTTAGCTCACTTTCATTTGAAAATTCTTTAATTTCTTATTACTTTTAAAATCATGCGGGAAATATCTTCCTCTGTGGAAAATTTTTCCCGCAAATAGTCCTTCCCCGGCCCCTAGTAGAAAGTTGTTCCCGCAGAAAGTTCCTTCTAGAAAATTTATCCCGTGGAAAACTCCCCTATGGAGGATTTCTCTCATGGAAAATGCCCCTCCCCCTATTGAAAGATACACTAGACAATTCGAACCTGGTAAAAATTTCCCACGGACGATTTCCCTTAACATCTCTACATGTGAAATTGAGTTGGCAATAAGAAAGTAAAACAAATACAAATTATTTCGTATAGGACTTCTGGCAAATTCCCCGAGTGTGTAAAAATTCCCCCTGGAGATTTCACCCCCTGGAAAATTCCTTCCCCATGGAAAATTCTCCCCGTTGAAAATCCCCACAGTGGAAATCCCCCCCCCCTGCAAGATAATTTTGGTATACTTCCCAATAACAAATGCTAAACGTTAACAATGGGAAAACCTCATGACTTACAGACCTTTCCCCAGAGGCTGTGGGGGTATGTTATACCCAGAGGTACAGTTACTAGACTTTTCAACTATGCTGAACTAAATGGGTGTCTCAAAACTTTGAAAATTTTGATCGGCCGACTTTGAGGGGAAAGGAGGTGGGAGGGGGGCTAGTTGCCCTCCAATCTTTTTGGTCACTTGAAAAAGGTACTAGAACTTTTGATTTCCGTTAAAATGAGTCCTTTCCCGATATTCTAGGACAATTGGTTTTATGCGATCCCGCCTGAAAAAAAAGAATAAATAAACACACATCCGTGATCTTTCTTCTGGCAAAAAATACATAATTCCACATTTTTACAGGTGGGAGCTTGATAATTTCTACAATAGAGTTCTTGGATACGTTGAATTTGATGGTATGATTGTCAATAAGATTCCTTGACTTTTAAGGGATGCTAACCCCCTTTTTTGAAAATCAAGTAAATTTTCTCAGGCTCGTAGCTTTTGATGCATTACACTAAACTTAATGAATCTTATATGTTTGGCATCAGCATAATAAGCCAAATCTTTTCGTATATCTGTTAATATCAAAATTAATAATATCGTTTCTTTAGAGTTTTGGTTACTATTGAGATGTGTTGCTCCTCACTTACAGTTCGTTAACACGAACTGTTTGATTAAAAAGCCAAGTCCACTATTAGAAGCTGCACGGGAATAACACTGCAGGTAATTTCTGATGGGAAAAAGTGTGAGACTATATTATACCAAGTCCAGCGGTAGGAAATACTTGACAAAGAAGATATTGTAGGTAAACTTTTCGAGATTGTTGAAAGCGTATCATCCTCATAATGTATTACACAGAGAATGATAAGAGTCTAAAAGGAGAACGTGTGCAAGCCCAGGAGACTCAGGAGTTGCTAACTCAAGAGTTGAGAATGGGACATTATCCTAGAAATCATCCCAAAACCCTGGAAGATAATCGAAATCGGTATCTCATCAACCCAGGGTCTCATTAACTCCATCTTCAAAAAAATTCAACTAATGTTTCTATTTCTGGTTTTACTTACTTACTTACTTCCATAGGTCCCAGCCATCCTCGCGGGACGTTTTGGGGCCACTCCTCTTGCTAGCTCATGCATAAGTGCTTGGTACATTGATCTGTATTGGGCGATATGTGATAAAGGGGCTATCTTGACGTTGTCGAAGTGGAAGTTCTCCATCCATCGTTTTCGTGGTCTGCCTCGTGGGCGAAGGCCATGGAGGGATCCTTCAAGGGCGATTTTCGGAAGGCGGCTCGGCTCCATTCGCTTGACGTGGCCGTACCAGCGCAATTGTTGCTTCTTAATTTTATTGAGTAAGGTTTCAGTGGACTGGAGCCTTTGACGTACTTCCACATTTGTGATTCGGTCAGTGTATTTGATCCTAAAAATGCGACGGAGGCATCTCACCTCAAAAGCTAGAAGTTTTATTTCGTCTTCGGTTTTCAGAGTCCATGTTTCACATCCATAAATAACTATGGGGATTACTAAACTGTTGAATAGGCGCATTTTGAGTTTGTTGGATAGGTGGTTACTTTTCCAGAGGTTGGCTAGTCTTCGGAAGCTAGAGCTAGCAAGTGCAAGTCGACGTTTCACGTCAGAGCTATGGCAATTATCTGAGGAGAGTAGGCTACCAAGGTACAGGAAGTGGTCAACCGTTTCAACCTGCCTCCCGCTTATGGTGATAATGGGCGGGTTTTCTAGTTCACGTCTCGTAGTTACCATGACTTTGGTCTTGCTGGCATTGATCTCCATCCCGAACGGCTGTGTGGTATCGTAGAGTTTATCAGCTTGTGCCTGCAATTCTTGTGTAGAGTTGGCTAGCTCATCAATATCATCAGCGTAGGGAAGATTCTCTATTAGCACCCCTCCTATTGTTGCGCAATATTCCGACTGCATCATCGACAGAACGGCATTTAGAAAGAGGTTGAAGAGATGTGGTGATAAGATGCAACCCTGAAGTACTCCTGACGAAGTTGTAAACTCTTCTGACAACCCATCAACGGTTATTACTTGGCCTCGGAACTGGTCGTACAGACTCTTGATTATTTGGACTATCTACTAAGGGATACCGTAGTGAAGGAGGATATGCCATAGTCCTTCGCGCCATATCAGGTTAAATGCCTGACGGAAATCAACGAATAGTTGGTAGAGTTCTTGGTTGAATTCGATGAGTCGTTCCATGAGTTGCCAAACGACAAATATCTGATCGATTGTTGATCTTCCAGGGCGGAAGCCGGCCTGATATTCTCCAATGGCAAAGGCAGTTGTTGCTTGAATGTGACGGAGTAGGATTTTTGTCAGGACACGTGACTGATGGCTCGTGAGGCTGATCGGACGGTAGTTTCCGCACTCTTTCTTTAACCCCTTTTTGTGAATGGGCACAATGGCAGCCTTGCACCACTGACGGGGTACATGGCCGGTTTCCCACACCGCAGACACAATGGCATGGTACAGATTAGCTACATCATCCGATCCGACGTTAATAAGTTCAGCAGTGACTCCGTCCGGGCTAGGGGCTTTTCCTTGTTTGAGCGTCTTGATTGCTGACTCGGTTTCTGACTTGAGTGGGGGTGGTGGTCTGAGTTTTTGGTCGGGTATGGGGAAGCGGGTTAGTATTTTAGGATCCGGAGCTACTGGGGGATTCAGTTTATTGTTAAAGTATTCTTTCCATCTTTCAAGTTTCATCTTTGAATCGTAGATGTTATTTCCGTCTTTGTCCAGGATCACTGATGTCTGCGGCTTTTTTTTCCGGCTTAACTCGCGTACCATTCTGAAAACTGCTCCGCTATTCCCCTTCTTGGACAGTACTTCGCAGTCTTCGCATTTCTTTCGCAGGTGGTTGCGTAGTGCCTTTCTGATCTCTCGCTCTACTCTTCTCTTGAGGAGCTTGTAAGTATCCCAACTGTGACGGTCGGATTTATTGCAAAAAAGTTGCTTATCCTCGCATAGCGCAATGATCTCATCTGTGATCCATGGTTTTTCATTTGGAGTTTTTCTTCCAAGTACGTCATTCGCTGTCTCTATGATAGCTGATGTAGCCTGCTCGGTCAGGAAGTCTATCTCATTAGCAGTGGTCAAGGAAGAATGATTTTTCAGGATCTCTCGGAATTTTTCAGATAGAGTGGAAGTGTAGGTCTGCCTTTTTGCGGGATCCCGCAGCAGATCCAGCCGGAATCTTGGGATTTTTGCTGCTTTTTGCAATTTTCTCATTTTTAGCTTGAACCTTGACATCAGGAGAGCGTGGTCAGAGTCGAAGTCTGCTCCAGGTAATGCTACTGTGTCTAGTACGGAAGACTTCCAGCGCTTCGATATCAGGATATAATCAATCATGTTCTCGGTTTTACCGTCTGGGGATCTCCAGGTCACTTTACGTCGATGGCGGTGTTTGAAAATTGTGTTCGTTAAGAATAACTCGTTTTCTCGGCAGAAGTCGAGCAATCGTTCCCCTCTCGCATTGAGTTTTCCGTGGCCAAAAGTCCCCATTACAACGGATGGACCGGTATTATCCATACCTACTAGAGCGTTAAAGTCCCCCAAGACAATCAGTACGTCTTTCTTGTGGATTTGGCCAATGATGCTTTGTAGTGTGAAATAGAATTCATTGCATTCTTCCTCACTTCTGGTGGAGTCTGGGGCACAGACTTGGGCAACAGAGATATTCTCGGCAGCTCCCTTCAGTCTTAAGACGGTTATTCTTTCTGAGACTGGGGTGAAAGAGATTAGAGATTTTTTGGCAGTTGGTGATCCGAAGAATCCTACTCCTTGTCGATGAACTCCGTCCCTGCGGCCGGACAACAAGAGGGAGGCTCCAGAAAGGTTTTCCTCACTCGTTCGGGGGAGGTGAGTCTCAGAGAGCCCAATAGCACCCCAATTGTACCTCTGTAGTTCTCTAAGGGCAAGATCTAGTTTTCCCGGTTTGGCAAGTGTTCGGATGTTTAGCGTGCCAAAGTATAGGGAGGTTTTTGTCGGAACGGAACAACCGTGTGGTTTTTCACCCCGGCTGGGGATCGTCCAAGGCCCAGGATCGTCGGCTGCCCGGACGCGGTAGCATGTAAAATCGCATTATTATCATTCAAGATTGGTTGTTCGTCGGTTACCCCGGACGCGGTAGCATGTAAAATCGCATTTTCATCCATGAAAATTGGTTGTTCGTCGGTTACCCCGGACGCGGTAGCAGATGTTCGTATAATACTGGACCCTTTTTTCGTGATTTCCAGAGAGGTGGTTTCTTGGCTGAATGGGTGGTGGTGGCAAGCCACTCCTCTCCACCACCTTGCAGAGGCTGTTGTCCGTAATCTGGATCTTTCGCCTTTCCGTAGTTGTTCTCCCGTAGGGGATCCTCCCAAGATGGTGTTCTGTTTCACCATGCAATTTAACTTATTGCTGGGAGAAGGTTTACAACTCATGGGATTTGTCCACACGCTTGTGGGCCCTGCTAAGTGTACATCCGAGAGACCTTCTTCCACCTCCACCAGTATTTACGTCCCCTTGGTGAGGATGTGCCAGTTTTTATTATGGTCCCCCTTGCTCCTTGCCTCCTATTTAATGGAGGTACCCAACATATCTGGGGACGATCCCCTATCCGCCACCTGGGGACGCGCTGAGTGGCCTGGGGGAGGCCCCTACTGAGAAAGCTCAGTAGGTCTCAGAGAAAGCTCAGTAGGTCTCAGAGACGTCATAAAATTTTTTAGAAATTGATACGAGGACTATTCATACTTGGAATATTCATTTCAGAGGATGCTGTGTTCTACCATGTCTGCTGTCTTTTTTCTTCTGATCCTGGTACGAATAGAAGTAACGGTGCTTTTATGCCTGGGAATTCTCAATGGGACAAAGGAAATTTTGTGGAGTTGGTTAGCAAGGGAAGCTGCAATAACGCTTCACAGGGAGGTGTACAACATCTAGATTTTTATGGCTGTTGATGAATAAAATAGTCGGATTTTTTAACCTGTCCTCCTAGCCAGGACAAAATATATAAATATATATTGGGCACGGCAACAGGTAGTTTGTTGGGGATCCAATTCAGAGGAAGGTGAGGCATTCCGTCAGCTTATCCAACTCCTAGGTTGAAATTGTCCCGATGTCAAGATATGATATGAGAACCGTGAAAATAGTTTTCAAAGCCACCTACTTAAGTGGGAGGTCCCAAAAGGGGCTTATCTCTGCCCTTGGAGATGAAGTGAAATTTAAAATAAAAGAAGCTGTTTGCAAGTCACTGTTTTCTGGGATCCTTGCTGACACAACGCCAGATGTAAGCCATGCAGAATCTTTGATTGTTGGAATGCAATTTATCGATGAAGACGGATAAGCTAGAGAGCGTATATTGTATATAGTGGAAGTGAGGTCAAAGAAAGGGCTGTATCTAGCAAACGTCATAGTGCATAGTATTCGAAATGCTGATCACAATGAGGAGAAGCTGGCTTCCCAGTAGTAGGACTATTTCAGCAACATGTCAGGACGTTTCGAGAGAATCCAAGCTCATGTGACCGGAATATTTAAAACGGCAATCCCAGACTTCTGATGTACGGCACATCACTAAAACAACACTGTGAAACAATCATGCAAATCTTCAAGCCTTGTCAAGAATATGTTTGGCGCTCTTCAAGTTTTCATTCCTTCTTCACTGGAGGCATTAATCACTTTACCTATTACACGGAGGCCAGGGGAAATGTTCAAGGCTAGCTTAAGGTGAAAATTAACAACAGAGACAAGATAGTGCGTTAGATATGAGGCTCTATTTGCAATTTGGAGCAAGGTGTAGGAACTCGCAGTGCTTCTTTTGACGAATTGATACTTAATTAGACTCCGACACAAGAAATGAAGTCTGCAGCCTTGGCATTGCTGCTGAAAAATACCAACAATCTCCCTGTGCTTTTCCAAACTGTAAACCTTGACATTCTGGTTGCTTCTCGATTGACAGAAGCAAGATTAAAATCATATGCAGGCATCACTGACACAGACGTCAATGGACAGATAGAAGCATCGGAAATTCTCACTAGGTCGTTTCACATCCTACCACGCTATCATGCCATCTGGACAATTATAGCCCAGAAACAGAATTAAACGGCCACTACAGACTGCGCTCTATTCCAGCAAGATTCAGAGATGTGACGCCTTCTTTGGCTGCCCGCCACTTGAAATTCAAGGAGCTCTAGACTCGTGAAATGCTATCACTGATAGCAGTCCTAGTGCCAAAAATGAAAGAGACGGGAAAACTAAGAAATACCTGTCGTTAAGTGTTGGATGTGTTTGGGAGAATGATGGGCGTGGGGGGGGGGCTAGCTGCCCTCCAATAGCTTTCGACTATTAAAAAGGGCACTAGCCACTCCAATTTCCAATCGAATGAGCCCTTTTCGAAGTTTCTACGACAACTTTTTCGATACGAAGTGCCCGGGTATGGAGAAAAAAAGCACAGTGTAGCCACATCGTTCTTTACTTAGGCAGCGCTGGCACGCTGCCTAAGTAAGTTTCTAAGTTTCTACGACAACGCCTTATATAAAATAAAAACCTTATATAACCCCAGGTCATAACTTAAAACCCTTGCCCTGAAGACTGTTGGGGGAGTGTCCTGCTCAAAGCTATAATTTCCTGAACTTTAACTGCGTGGAACAAAATGGCTATCTCAAAATCTTTCTTGGATGTGTTTGGGGAAATGGTGACTTGGAAGGGGTGTTAGTTGCTTTCTAATCACTTTCGACTATTAAAAAGGGCACTAGCCATTTCAATTTTCAATCGAATGAGCCCTTTTTGAAGTTTCTACGACAACGCCTTATATAAAAACCTTATATACCCCCTGGGAATAATTTACAACCCTTGCCCTTAGGGCTGTGGGGGGTTGTCATCCTCAAAGATCTAATTTCCAGAACTTAAAACTACGTTCGGTAAAAATGGATATCTCAAAGTTTTGATTACATGTGTTTGGGGAAAAGGTGGAAGTGAGAAGCGGGTTAGTTGCCCTCTAATCACTCTCGAATATCTAAAAAGGCACTAGCCCTTTGAATTTCCAATCGAATGAGCCCTTTTTAAAGTTTCTACTACAACGCCTTGTACAAAAAACTTTATATGTCCCCAAGGCATAACTAACAACCCTTGCCCTAAGGGCTTGCCCTTAGGGGGACTGTTCTCAAAAACATAATTCCTATCTGGAAATCAGCTACGCTGAACCAAATGGCTATCTCAAAATTTTGATTGGATGTATTTCGGGAAATGGTGGGCGTGGAAGGGGTGTTAGTCAACTTCCAATCACTTTCGACTATTAAAAAGGGCACTAGCGCTTTGAATTTCCAATCGAATGAACTTTTTTGAAGTTTCTACGACAACGCCTTCTTTAAAAACCTTATTTGCCTCCAGGGTGTAACTTAAAACCCTTGCCTTGAGGACTCTGGGGGAGTGTCCTCCTCAAAAACATATTTTCTGTCTGGAAATCAACTACGCTGAACAACATGGCTATCTCAAAATTTTGATTGGATGTGTTTGGGAGAATGATGGGCGTGGGGGGGGGGCTTTTGCCCTCCAATCACTTTCGACTATTAAAAAGGGCACTAGCCATTTGAATTTCCAATCGAATGAGCTTTTTTGAAGTTTCTACGACAACGCCTTCTATAAAAACCTTATATGCCCCCAGGGTATAACTTAAAACCATTGCCCTGAGGGTTGTGGGGGAGTTTCCTGGGCCTGGCGAGGGGGGGGGGGCTAGTTGCCCTCCAATCACTTTAAGACTATTAAAAAGGGTATTAGCTCTTTGAATTTCCAATCGAATGAGTATTTTTTGAAGTTTCTACGACAACGCCTCCTATAAAAACCTTATATTCCCCCAGGGCATATCTTAAAACCCTTGCCCTGAGGGTTGTTGGGGAGAGTCCTCCACAAAAAGATATTTTCTATCTGGAAATCAACTACGCTGAACAAAATGGCTCTGTTAAAATTTTGATTGGATGTGTTTAGGGGAATGATGGGCGACTTTTGACTATTAAAAAGGGTACTAGCCATTTGAATTTCCAATCGAATGAGCCCTTTTCGAAGTTTCTATGACAACTCCTTCAATACGAAGTGCCCGGGTATGGAGAAAAAAAAAACATATTGTGCCCACATCGTTCTTTACTTAGGTCCGTTCTTTCAAGTCCAGTGGACATTGTCCGTCACGCGTCGACCCACAATTAATCCAATCTTTCATCCCTTAGTTCTATGAGTTAGTTCTGCCCTAGGAATAACATATGGACGGATGGTAGATAGACTTATCTATCAACAAATGAAATGACATCATTTTTATACAATCCTAAACAGGGCTTACGCCAGATTTGCCTCTCACTCACTCGAACTTACAGTCTTGGCTTTTTTTTTTTTTACAATTAGCCATGGCTTGATGCCGCAACTATTTGATTTTAATTCAAAATCAACGGCAAATCTGGTAGTGATTCAGTAAAATGGCTTGACGCCCGCAACTATCTGATTTTAATTCAAAATCAACGGCAAATCTGGTAGTGATTCAGGAAAATATACTAAGCTCCCCCCCCTACTCAATGAAAATATAATTGGGACGCCCTTGTCTGGTAATACCTGTTTTTGGCCGATTTAATCAACCTTTGAGTTATAAAATCTTATTGTGACTAGAACTGTACAGCTTTCATCCACCAGTATTTTTTTCTTCGTTCTCTATGCAATGGGGGTTTGCGAATGCTTAGGGAAAGACAGATTTACCACAAAAGCTTTTCAGCTTCAAATTACTTGTATACAGAAGTTGCTATTTTTCTCTCTTCTTTCAAATCCACCTGGGAATAAGAGTCGTTAACATGTCTATCGCTGCTAACTTTGGTTTTATAATTAGACTTGACTCTCAGTGGAATTTCTCCTTGTTATGCCTTCTAAGCAAACTTAATCCAGGCTCTCTTATTTCTCTTGTTGACCCCCTTTTCAGGGACTCGTGACCAGAAAACAAATTTTCAGTTATTACTTAAGCATAAAGAAGCAATAAACCATTTAAATTCAAAGAATGAAACGAAAAAAGAAAAGAAATAAATTAATCAATGCAACATTATAAAATTAAACTAGTTCATAGGTGGCCAGGTTTAATCCCATTAGGTCATCGTTTTATACTTCCTCTTTTAGCAGCTGGGTAGGCGTCTGTCCTTTGGTACTTCTTGGGCACGCTCCTATTTCTATACCACAAAGGGAGTCACAAAATGAAATTGGCATAGTTATAGAATTTGCTTTGTCTGATAGTCTTATCCTTGGTTGTGAATAATTTCTAGAAGAGAGCCAAGGCTAAGAGATAAAGAGTCACAGTCACATTATAAGTTCGGGTGGGCAAAAAACGGTTAAAATGAGTTGCTGTGAATAAACAATCTGTACGTATTTCGGAAGAATTTTCAGAATCCCTTCTTTTCTTCATTTTTTCTATTCGTCTCAATTTCCCTTTGGTTTTCTAAATTTTGCATCTAGAGAGAATTTTCCAGGACGCATTATCGGGAGAAGTGGAATTCCATAAGGGGAGGGGGAATTTGCAGGAGGCAGGGGAATCTTTCCGCGGGAAGTTTTTTGTTGCGGGGATTTTTCCGAGGAGGAGTTTTCCGGGGGAATATCCCGGACCCTCTTTGCTCTTTATGAGTTATTCTACTTATATTGTTTTTTTTATTATGAGTCATACATAAGACGCTTATCCCTCCAACTACTTTAATTTCGTAGCTCGTTTCTAGGTTAGATGAGCGAAGTTTCAATAAAGAATCTCAAAAGCAAAGAAATTCTAGTCACATTCACAGGCCAAAATCCCTTCATCCACCTGGCAAAGGAGGAATCGGCCCATGGGGAAGTATATCTAAAGTGTTCACTAGAAGAAACCCTAGGAAAAGTTTCGAACTTTATTCAGAAGGTAAGTTGGCTGGTAAAGTTTTAGCTTTAATGCAACAATTTTACGATTCCGTGGTAACCAATGAAATAAAATGAAGCTGTTGCTATGTTCTTTAACGTAACCATACAGCTTTTTCTAGCGAGCAAATTGTTGATCAACAATGTTAATCAACACTCACGAGAACAGATTTGTTTATGAACTATTGTTGATCAACAATAATTTTCGCGAAAAAACAAATTGTTATTATTGTTTGAAAAAACGACAATATTTTCAAAGTCAATTGAACATTGTTTTACTGTTTTCAATTGATCTCATGTTTACTCCTGTAATTTTCGCTGTTTATGAACCATTTCAGTATATGATCCAATTCTTAATTTTTACATTAAAACATAACAAGACTTCAGCACTTCCCTTTGAAGGGAAAAAGGGATAGGTAATTCTAAAGAAAGTGCCTTATCATGTTTCATTTTAGGCAACAGATCAAGTTAACAATACGTACAAAACATTTATGATAAATTAATTGTTTTTTTCTCTTCTAAACTATAAAAACAAAAATCCCCCATGATATCCCTCCTTGACATTTCCCGCTTAATTTTGACCAACAAAATTAAAAAAACAACGATTTCAATCGTGGGTTGTTATTATCCATATTGTTGATCAACAAAACCTTTGTTGGTCGTTAGAACACGATTGTCGATCATTAATATCGCCAGAAACGGCCTATTATGATCACAACTTCTGTTTCTTCTGTTTTATTAAGACTAAAAGGTTAAAAGCTTCTATAGAAAAATTACAGCCCATACCTTGAACAACAACAAAAATTTACTTTAATGTATGGAATGCGCTGTTGTGTCCCTTTTTCTTTTTTTTTCGCCACTAGTGGAGCATCAGAACATCATAGAGACCCGTTTATGGGCTCATTTGAAAGCTGATTGTGTATCTATGTAATCTTAAAAATTAGACTCGATAACACCATCATAAAGTGGTGTATGGCACCCTAAAATGACGCTTGGTTCTATTTCTGGAACGGAAAGGCTGAAAAGCATGAGAGAACACAATCCTAATCTCCATGGTTGAGACCCTAAACATGTGGTTTAAAGTCCCCTGTATTATACAGTCCCCCTCCCATCCCCCTTAACTAGCTTCCTAAACTGCCTTCTGATTATCAGAAAAAGTGTAATTCTATTGGCTAGGCTAGTTCTAGGCTAAGCTAGTGGTGTCAGTTCACAAAGAAGGCGGGATCTGTTCTCGACGGGCTCAACCTGACTCTAACATTTGTGCATTGAAATTAAGATCGAAGATTTAAGAAAAATTGGTGAATTTGTAAAATAGGCAACATAAAAGCAGTTCTAGTTGAAATAGCCTAAATACAAGTCTGTACCCGTTTAATAACCACCAGATGTGTATGAGCGTACTAAATTTTTTCTTGTACTTCGGAGATAAAACAATAAGAACAGAGCGGATTTGCTGAAACAAAATCTAGGAAAGTAGTAATCAAAAGACTTTTTTTTCACAATACTTAAAATAAAGTTTTTGTATCCATATTCAATCCTGAAAGGAGCAATGCATTTGTAAAACAGAAAATATATATTTCCAATTTTGATATTTTTGATTGTATAGTAAGCACATCAGGAGCGGATCCAGGATCTTTTTTAGGGGGGGGGGGGCAAAATAGGTTGATCCGGTAAACTTGCGTTAGGATAGAGTTTGATTAACGCAAAGTTGCGTTAATTAGGTAAATTACACTACTTTAGACTACGTTAGGGAGCGCGCGCCCCCCTCGCCTCCTGGATCCGCCATTGAAGCACTGTGTTATATGCTATTAAATACAAGGCGAATTTTGCAGGTTTTTTGTTACTTAAAAAAACTTCTTATTCCAATCAAACGGCCCTTGTGTTCCAGGAGTCGTGCTTGAAAAATTGGGACAAAAAGTCAAACTTTAACATAAATAGCAAGCGATTGAGGAGGGGACTGACCCTCTCACATGTGGAATGTTTTCTGTTCATTTTAATTTTAATGCTGCTCCATACTTTAAGTTAAAAATATAGCTTTTTATTTAATTGCCGGCTGTTTTTCAAATAATACCGGCAGATCCGCCTCTTCCTCTTCCATGAAAACCCTCCCACACTAAAAGTTCTTCCATGGAAAATTCCTGCCGCGTAAAATCACTCCTACGAAAAAATTCCACCATTGCTGAAAATTCTCCCAGGAAAATTTCCTGCGGACAATTCCGCCTGAAATATTCTCCTTACTTTTATTTGCAAAAAAAACTTTTTTGATTAATTTCTCATCATTTTCCAATCTTGCCAAATGCCCTTCCTCTCCTCCCAGTTAAATTTTTCAAGGAAGCCATCCCCTCAAAAGGATGTAAAAGTTTTACCCCAGGGTAGAAAGTTTTACCCCGAAGAAAATTCCCTCAGGGAGAATTTCTCCTGTGGAAAATCCTCCCTCTCACGGAAAAATCCTCCCAGACAATTCTAACCTATCCCTTTATTAATTAAAAAAACTTTCCGAAAAATAAGTTTTTCAAAGAAAAGTAAAGGCCATTTTAAACTTAAGCTCAGCATATACAAATGCCTGTTAAAATTAAAGCTCAAAACGACCAGAAATTACTATTAAAGAATAAATGAAACCCAAAACGAACAGAAATTAAATAAACAATCATAGCAAAAACCATACAACAAGTAATAATATAAATGAATAAATATATCTTAAAGCGAGTAATGCTTAGATTGAATATGAATATAAAGCTTAAAAAAAAAAAAAATTCCTATTGAAGTATAAATGAAACTTAAAACGAACAGAAATTAAATAAACAATCAATGCAAACAACATACAATAGATATATTAATGTAAATTAATAAATAAATCTTCCACACCCTAAATGCATCAGATAAAAATTTTATTAAAAATAGTTGAAAGGTTAAGTAACAAAACTCTGGCGTCGACAAACCCCCCCAGGGCCCGGGGGCAGGAAGGGATTCTCGTATAAACTTCAGAGAGGGCTCATTTGATTGGAAATGGGAAGTTCTAGTCCAGATCTTACGAGTCCGAATCGATCAAAGGGCAAATACCCCCCCACGCACTTTTTCCCCACCCTTTCCTTTGAACAAAATCCGTTTATAACTGAAGGCCCAATGAGAGTTAAAGAATGTTTTGGTATTAACACACACCTATTAGGCATCTGCTCTCCTCCGTAACAAGGAAAGAAACAGAAAGTGGAAGGCAGTGGCGGATCCAGGGGAGGGGCGAGGGGGGTGTCCCCCCCTAACGTAGTCTAAAGTAATGTAATTTAATTAATTAACGCAAGATTGCGTTAATTAAACTTGCTCCTAACGCAAGTTTATCGTATCAACCTATTTTGCCCCCCCCCCTAAAAAATACTGGATCCACCCCTGGTGTAAGGGCACTATAAATTTCAATTTGTAATTCAATGAACCCCGTTCCATAGTTTATGCGACCACTTCTTCCACATAAAGTGCCCCTGGAAAAATAAATAAGTATTAATTCATTGAACCCTTATGGCTCTTTTCTTAGCTAACGCTATAGCATTGCTTCTGACCTAAAAAGTTGAGGAGAAATTTCAGCTTCGATTTTCATGAATATCCGAAATTATCTGAGGGGAATATATTTGGGGGAGCATATTCCACGGCTGGGAAATTTCTGCTCGGTGGAATTTAACGCGGGGGATTTATCAGCAGGAAAAGAAAATGTTCTTTGAGGGGGGAGGGATTTCCCAGTGGTGGGTTTTCCAATAACTGAAAATATAAAGTATTTTTGAGTATTTTAACGTCTTCCACAACTCAAAAGGTCCAACATTCTACAGCCCAATGAATCTGTCTAATCTCTTAAATCGAGAACGGAGGAGATAAGTGAAGCTCTGCCCCGTATTGGATGAGTCTCCAACCTCACCCTCCCCCTCTCCAACTTTCTACGCTAAAGTTTCCTTCCTTCTGCCAACTACGCCGCCCTCACCCCCAAGACATTAATAAGGTCAAGTTTTGTATTGGAAGAACACATAGTAAATATATTATAATTATACAATTATAAGGTTAAAATACATACTATGTGATAGATGCAAAATTGCTTTGGCACACAAAATCCTATTAAGGTCAATTCCGAACAGTCGTGATTCCTTTCTGTCAGCAAGTGAAATGGTCAAAACCCCCTTATTGGAGCTATTTTGTCAATCTATTCATTGTTGTCAATAGCTGTCGATAAGTTATGCAAGCTCTCTATTGTTAATATATAAGGTTTTTTATCAAAGAGGTAATCGTATTGACTTTGAAAAAAGCCTCATTCGATTTATAAATAGAAAGTTCTAGATCCGTTTAGTCAAGAATAATTGGAAAGTAAGCAACCCCCCCCCATCCAATAAAAACTTGAAACTTTTTGCAATCAAAAATGAACAAAAATAATTAAAAAAAAACTTTCCGAAAAATAAGTTTTTCAAAGAAAAGTAAAGGCCATTTTAAACTTAAGCTCAGGAGAGATAAAATTCAAACTCAAAACGACCAGAAATTACTATTAAAGAATAAATGAATCCCAGAATGAACAGAAATTAAATAAATAATCATAGCAAAAAACATACAACAAGTAATAACATAAATGAATAAATATATCTTAAAACGAGTAATGCTTAGCTTGAATATGAAAATCAAGCTTAAAACGAAAAAGAATAGTTTGCTATTAAAGTATAAATGAAACTTGAAATGAACAGAAATTAAATAAACAATCAATGCGAACAAACATACAATATATATTAATGTAAATGAATAAATAAATCTTAAAACGAGTGAAACTTAAATTGAACATGCAAATCAAGTTTGAATCGAATAAAAATAACTACAGACAAGAGTCTGAGTCTCGCCCCACTGCAGAAGCCTAAAACCTACTGCGTCATTGGTGCTTTACTGAAAACGAATTATTTTACAAATGTTTTCTCTTGTACTCAATATTGAAAATAAATATTAAAATTACAGTAAAATTTTGAACTGATGAGCTTTCAGCAATTAATATCAAATATTAATATCAATTAATATCAAATACATCAAATATTCAGTTTAATTTATTAGTTCTTTCCAAGATTGGTCAAGACAAATATAGTTTCACTACAAACAAAATTTGGATACTACCTCCTTCTTTAAATGTAAAAACCTAAGGCCATCTGTGTCATTGGCATTTCACTGAAAACGAATTTCTCTTATATTACAAATTTATTCTTTTCCAGTTCATACAGCATTGAAAATGAAAATAAAAATTACAGTGAAAAAAAAAATCTTGAACTGATGGATCTTTCAACAATTAATATCATTATATATCTAATATTCAATTTGATTTTGTTCATACTTTCCGAGACTGCTCAAGACTCATATAGTTTCCCCCCAGGGCCCGGGGGGCAGGCATTGTAAGCCATGTCCTGGGGCCGTATATGGTTCTTATGAAAGGAATTCTTGCATAAACTTCCCTCCGGAAGTTTAATAAACTTCTCTATTGTTCATATATAAAGTTTTTTTTATCAAAGAGGTAATCGTATAGACTTTGAAAAAAGCCTCATTCGATTTATAAATTGAAAGTTCTAGATCCGTTTTTTAATTTCAAGAATAATCGGACAGTAAGCAACCCCCCTCCATGCAATAAAAACTTGAAACTTTTTGCAATTAAAAACGAACAAAAATTAATTTAAAAAAAAAACTTTCCGAAAAATAAGTTTTTCAAAGTAAATTAAAGGCCATTTTGAACTTAAGCTCAGGAGATATGAATACCTGTTAAAATTCAAACTCAAAACGACCAGAAATTACTATTAAAGAATAAATGAAAAACAAAACGGACAGGAATTTAAGAAACAATCATAGCAAAAAACATACAACAAGTAATAACATAAATGAATAAATAGATCTTAAAGCGAGTAATGCTTAGATTGAATATTAAAATCAAGCTTAAAACGAAAAAAGAATAGTTTGCTATTAAAGTATAAATGAAACTTAAAACGAACAGAAATTAAATAAACAATCAATGCAAACAAACATACAATATATATTAATGTTAATGAATAAATAAATCTTAAAACGAGTGAAACTTAAATTGAATATGCAATTCAAGTTTGAATCGAATAAAATAACTACAAACAAGATTTTGGGTATCGCCTCACTGCCGAAGCCTAAAACCTACAGCGTCATTGGCGCTTTACTGAAAACGAATTATATTACAAATGTTTTCTTTTGTACTTTATATTGAAAATAAATATTAAATTTACAGTAAAATTTTGAACTGATGAGCTTTCAGCAATTAATATCATTATACATAAAATATTCAGTTTAACTTATTAGTTCGTTCCAAGATTGGTCAAGACAAATATAGTTTCACTACAAACAAAATTTGGATACTGCCCCCTTCTTTAACTGCAAAAACCTAAAGCCTTCTGCGTCATTGGCACTTCACTGAAAACGAATTTCTCTTATATTACAAATTCATTCTTTTCCAGTTCTTACAGCATTGAAAATGAAAATAAAAATCACAGTGAAAAAAAAAATCTTGAACTGATGGATCTTTCAACAATTAATATCATTATATATCTAATATTCAATTTGATTTTGTTTATACTTTCCAAGGCTGTTCAAGACTCATATAGTTTCCCCCCAGGGCCCAGGGGGCAGGCATTGTAAGCTATGTCCTGGGGTCGTATGTGGTTCTTATGAAAGGGATGCTCGTATAAACTTCAGAGAGGGTTCATTTGAATGGAAATTAAAAGCTGTAGTTCATTTTCTCAGAGTGAAAAAAGATCGGAGGTCAAATAGCCCCTCCCGCCTTCCACGCCTTTGAGTTTATCGGATGGATAAACCCATCCGATAAAAATTTGAGGTGACTATTTTTGTTAAAAATAGTTCAACCATCAGATATTAAACTCCGGGGTCCACACAACCATCCAGGGCCCAGGGACAGGCGTTGTAAGCTATAGTCTAGGGATATATATGGTTGTCATACAAGGGATATTCGTATAAACTTCAGAGAGGGCTCATTCGATTGGAAACAGAAAGTTCTAGTTCACTTTTAAAGAGTTGAAAGAGATCGAAGGTTAATTACCTTAGTAAAGCGCCAATGACGCAGTAGGTTTTAGACTTTTACAGTGAGAGAAGGAGGTGATACCCAAACTCTTGTTTGTAGTGATTTTAGTTCGTTTCAAGCTTGATTTGTAGATTCAATTTAAGCTTAATCCTTTTAAGATTTATTTGTCTATTTACATTAATATCTATCGCCTGTTTGTTTGCATTGATTGTTTATTTAATTTCTGTTCGTTTTAAGTTTCATTTATACTTCAATAGAAAAATATCTTTTTTCGTTCTAAGCTTCATTTTCATATTCAATCGAAGCATTACTCGCTTTAAGTACTATTTATTCATTTATATTATTACTTGTTGTATGTTTTTGCTATGATTGTTTATTTAATTTCTGTTCGTTTGGGTTTCCTTATTCTTTAATAGTAATTTCTGGTCGTTCTGAGTTTGAATTTTAAAAGATATTTGTATCTGCTGAGCTTAAGTTCAAAATGGCCTTTACTTTTCTTTGGAAAACTTATTTTTGGGAAAGTTTTTTTTTAATTAATTTTTTTTTTTTTTTGATCGCAAAGAGTTTCAAGTTTTAAAAAATTCCTTATTTCAAAATCAAACTTGAAAAACAAAATCAAATATTCATCAAAGTATCAAAACTGGTGTAAAAGTAACAATATCAAAGTGAAAAAATGGGTTTGGGCCAACCTCGGAGTTTTTATTATCTGATGTTTGAACAATTTTTAACAAAATGACTATCTCAAAATTTTTATTGGATAGGTTTGGGGAAAAGGGCGTGGGATAATTAACCTTTGATCTCTTTCAACTCTTTAAAAGTGAACTAGAACTTTCTGTTTCCAACCGAATGAGACCTCTCTGAAGTTTATACGAGTATCCCTTGTATAAGAAGCATATATATCCCGAGAGTATAACTTACAACGCCTGTCCCTGGGCCCTGGGTGGTTGTGTGGACCCTGGAGTTTAATATCTGATGTTTGAACTATTTTTAAGAAAATAGTCACCTAAAATTTTTATCGGATGGTCTTATCCATCCAATAAACTCAAAGGCGTGGAGGGCAAGATGGGCCAGTTGCCCTCCGGTCTTTTTTACTCTGAGAAAATGAACTACAACTCTTAATTTCCATTCAAATGAACCCTCTCTGAAGTTTATGCAAGAATTCCTTTCATAAGAACCATATACGGCCCCCTGGACATAGCTTACAGTGCCTGCCCCCCGGGCCCTGGGGGGAAACTACATGAGTCATGAGCAGTCTCGGAAAGTATGAACAAAATCAAATTGAATATTAGATATATAATGATATTAATTGTTGAAAGATCCATCAGTTCAAGATTTTTTTTTTCACTGTAATTTTTATTTTCATTTTCAATGCTGTAAGAACTGGAAAAGAATAAATTTGTAATATAAGAGAAATTCGTTTTCAGTGAAGCGCTAATGACGCAGAAGGCTTTAGGTTTTTACAGTTAAAGAAGGGGGGAGTATCCAAATTTTGTTTGTAGTGAAGCTATATTTGTCTTGAACAATCTTGGAAAGAACTAATAAATTAAACTGAATATTTGATGTATAATGATATTAATTGCTGAAAGTTCATCAGTTCAAAATTTTACTGTAATTTTAATATTTATTTTCAATATTGAGTACAAGAGAAAACATTTGTAAAATAATTCGTTTTCAGTAAAGCGCCAATGACACAGTAGGTTTTAGGCTTCTGCAGTGAGGCGACACCCAAACTCTTGTTTGTAGTAATTTTTATTCGATTCAAACTTGATTTGCATGTTCAATTTAAGTTTCACTCGTTTTAAGATTTATTTATTCATTTACATTAATATATATTGTATGTTTGTTCGCATTGATTGTTTATTTAATTTATGTTCGTTTTAAGTTTCATTTATACTTTAATAGCAAACTATTCTTTTTCGTTTTAAGCTTGATTTTCATATTCAAGCTAAGCATTACTCGTTTTAAGATATATTTATTCATTTATGTTATTACTTGTGGTATGTTTTTTCTTATGATTATTTATTTAATTTCTGTTTGTTTTGGGTTTCATTTTTTCTTTAATAGTAATTTCTGGTCGTTTTGAGTTTGAATTTTAACAGGTATTAATATATCCTGAGCTTAAGTTTAAAATTGCCTTTACTTTTCTTTGAAAAACTTATTTTTCGGAAAGTTTTTTTTTAATTATTTTTGTTCATTTTTGATTGCAAAAAGTTTCAAGTTTTTATTGCATGGGGGGGGGGTTGCTTACTGTCCAATTATTCTTGACTAAACGGATATAGAAATTTCTATTTATAAATCGAATGAGGCTTTTTTCAAAGTCAATACGATTACCTCTTTGATAAAAAACCTTATATATGAACAATAGAGAGATTGCATAACTTGTCGACAGCGATTGACAACAATGAATGGATTAATAAAAAAGCTCCAATAAGGGTGTTTAGACCATTTCACTTGCTGACATAAAGGGGTCATGACTGTTTGGAATTGACCTTAGAGGGATTGTGTGTGCCAAACTAATTTTGTATCTATCACGGAGAATGTATTTTAACCTTATAATTGGATAATTATAATAGATTTACTATGTTTTCTTCCCATACAAAATTTTTCCTTATTAAAGCCTTTGGGGTGAAGGCGGCGTAGTTGGCAGAAGGAAGAAAACTTTACCGTAGACAGTAGGAGAGGGGGAGGGGGAGGTTGGAGACTCATCCAATACGGGGCGGAACTTCACTTGTCTCCTCCGTTTTCGATTTAGGACATCAGACAGACTCATTGGGCTGTAGAATGTTGGACCGTTTGAGTTAAGGAAGACGTTAAAATACTCAAAAATACTTTATATTTTCAGTTATTGCAGGATTGACTTCATAGATTGAGGAATGGTGGGCCCCCTGTACCATCATTTGGGTGAACCGCAACTCAAAATATGCAATTTTTATTAATTGTTCCGTGTTATGTGCATATATTATTCTATATATGTTATTTTGAGTTATACTTTTATCGCTTTGCGTTCATTTTTAAGGCTTGAGATAAAAACTGAAACCATAGAGTAGACAGTGGTGGGGGGAAGTCTCCCCCCTCACAAGCATAATTGAGCAGCCACAGAGAAAGTAATACAAATGAAATTAATCTGTCTTTTGAAAATGTCTTTTTTCAAAAGACACGAACAAAATCGTCTAAAGGAACCTGAAGTCCTATCTCTGACATTTCCATTGATTCTTTATTTCCGCTACTTTCAGATGTAAAATTTAGAATATTATCGAATGGGTTTAGTCGTCCTCTCCCTGAATAATTTACATTTGGAAAACCCACCACTGGGAAATCCCTCCCCCCTCAAAGAACATTTTCTTTTCCTGCTGATAAATCCCCCGCGTTAAATTCCACCCAGCAGGAATTTCCCAGCCGTGGAATATGCTCCCCCAAACATATTCCCCTCAGATAATTTCGGATATTCATGAAAATGGAAGCTGAAATTTCTACTCAACTTTTTAGGTCAGAAGCAATGCTATAGCGTTACCTAAGTAAAGAGCCATAAGGGTTCAATGAATTAATACTTATTTATTTTTCCAGGGGCACTTTATGAGGAAGAGGTGGTCACATAAACTTTGGAACGGGGCTCATTGAATTACAAATTAAAATTTATAGTGCCCTTACACCAGGGGAGGATCCAGAATTTATTTTTTATTTTTTTGGGGGGGGGGAGGGGGGCAAAATAGATTGATCCGATAAACTTGCGTTAGGAGCAAGTTTAATTAACACAATCGTGCGTTAATTAAGTAAATTACATTACTTTAGACAACGTTAGGGGGACGCACCCCCCTCACTCCTCCCCTGTATCTGCTACTGCCTTACAATCTCTGTTTCTTTCCTTGTTAGGGAGGAGAGCAGATGCCTAATAGGTGTGTGTTAATACCAAAACATTCTAACTCTCATTGGGCCGTCAGGTATAAACAGAACTAGTTCAAAGGGTGGGGCGGGGAAAAGGGGCAAGGGGGGGTATTTGCCCTTCGATCGCTTTGACTCGTAAGACCTGAACTAAAACTTCCAATTTCCAATCAAATGAGCCCTCTCTGAAGTTTATACGAGAATCTCTTCCTGGCCCCGGGCCCTGGGGGGTTTTGTCGACGCCAGGGTTTTGTTACTTAACCTTTCAACTATTTTTAACAATATTTCTATCTGATGCATTTAGGGCGTGGAGGAGGGGGGTGACTAGTTGCCCTCCAATCTCTTTTGACTCTTAAAAAGTGAACAAGAACTTTCAATTTCTAATCAAATGAGCCCTCTAAATTTTATACGAGTATCCCTTCCATAAAAAATAATATGAAGGATTCGGAGAATCCTTAAATTACAACCCTTGCCCTGAGGGATGTGGGAGAGTTGTCATCCTCAAAGACCTAATTTCCAGACCTTAAAACTACGTTTAATAAAATGGCTGTCTCAAAATTTTGATTGGACGTGTTTGGGGAAAGGTGGGCGTGAGAGGGGGGTTAGTTGCCCTCAAATCACTTTCGACTATTATAAAGGGCACTAGCCCTATGAATTTCCAATCGAGTGAGCCTTTTTTGAAGTTTCTACGACACCGCCTTCTATAAAAACCTTATATGCCCCCAGGGTATAACTTAAAACCCTTACCTTGAGGGTTGTGGGGGAGTGTCCTCCTCAAAAACATATGTTCTATCTAATTAGGCCCCTTTGAAGTTTCTACGACGACCCCTTCTATCTGAAGTGCCTCTGGAAAAAAATAATAAATAATAAAACATTGGAGCCTAATGGCCTTTACTATAGGCAACGCTGTAGCGTTTGCTCTGATAGTTCCCCCGGAACAGCTCAAAATGTCAGCTTGAGTCACCAAAGAGAAAATAAGACAAATAAAACGAGTTCCATACAGGAATTTTGTTAAACTCCCCCCGAAATTCCCCCCGTGTAAGAATTTCCCGGGAAATTCCCAAGGAAACGTCCCTCCCAACGAAAAATTCTCCCTGTGAAAACTATGTTCAAACAATGACACAAATCATTTGTCCTTTCCCCAGGGGCTGGGGGGTCGTTTCATTTCCAAAGCAATAATTATACTTTTCAACTATGCCGAACAATATCTTTTTCTCATAATGTTGATCATATGTCTTTGGGGAAAGAAGGGACGTTGAAGGGGGACTTTTGCCCTACAATATCTTTTGACGCTTAAAAAGTGAACTAGAACTTTCAATTTCCAATCAAATGAGCCCTCTCTGAAGTTTATACCAGCATTCTTTCCATAAGAACCATATATGCCCCCAGGGCATAACTTATAGCCCTTGCCCCTGAAGACTGTAGGGGGAATTTCCATGCGCAAACATATAATTTCCAGAACTTTCAATTACGTTGAACAAAATGGCTATAGCAAAATTTTGATTGGATGTATTTGGGGAAATGGTGGGCGTGGAAGGGTGTTAGTTGCCTTTCAATCACTTACGACTATTAAAAAGGGAACTAGCCATTTAAATTTCCAATCGAATGATCCCTTTATGAAGTTAGCTCTTTGAATTTCCAATCGAATGAGTGCTTTTTGAAGTTTCTACGACAAAGATTTCTGTAAAAACCTTACATGCCCCCAGGGCATAACTTACAACCCTTCCCCTGAGGGCTGTGGGGTAGTGTCCTCCTCAAAAACATAATTTCTATCTGGAAGAACAAAATGGCTATCTCAAAATTTTGATTGGATGTGTTTGGGGAAATGGTGGGCGTGGAAGGGGTGTTATTTGCCTTCCAATCACTTTTGACCCTTAAAAATGGCACTAGAATTCTCGATTTCCAATCGAATGAGCCCCCTTTGAAGTTTGTACGACGACCCCTTCCATATGAAGTGCCTCTGGAAAAAAAATAATAAATAATCAAACATTGGAGCCGTATGGCCTTTACTATAAGCAACGCTATAGCGTTGCCTCTGATAGTTCCCCCGTAACGTCTCAACATGTCAAATTGAGTCACCAAAGAGAAAGTAAGCCAAATGAAACGAGTCCCATATATGAATTCTGTTAAATTCCCCCGTGTAAGAATTTCCCCGGGAAATTCCCCAGGAAACGTCCCTCCTAACGAAAAATTGTCCCTGTGAAAACTATGTGCAAACAATGGACACAAATCATTTGTCCTTTCCCCAGGGACTGGGGGTCATTTCATCCCCAGAGCCATAATTATACTTTTCAACAATGCCGAACAATATCTTTTTCTCATAATTTTGATCATATGTCTTTGGGGAAAGAAGGGGCGTGGAAGGGGGGATAGTTGCCCTCCAGTGTTTCTGGTCACTAAACCAGGCGCTAGAACTTCTAATTTCCGTTTGAATGAGCCCTCTTTTTATCTTCTAGAAGCATTGGTTTGATACCATACCCCCTGGAAAAAGAAAAAAAATAAGTAAATAAACATACATCCAGCGACAAATATAAAATTCTTTTTTTTTTACAGATAGTGGCCTGTAACCTCCACAGTAATATTCTCTGACACGCTGTAGCTGATCGTGTGATTTCATTAAGATTCGCTGACTTTTCGTGGGGTGTTTCCCGCTTTTTTGAACATCAGGCAAATTTTCTCAGGCCCGTTGCTTTTAATAGGTAGAATTCAACATGATGAATTTTATATATTTGGAATTAGCACAAGAAACCAATTCTTTTGATGCATCTATTGTAGTCAAAATTGCATATTTTTTTTTTGCTTGCGGTTACTGTTGTGCTAAGTTGTTCCTCACTTACAGTTTGTTACCATGGGCTATTTGATAATTGTACTGGGTAAATATGCTACAATTGTAAGACAAAGAATCTTTGGTTGTACAATTTTGGTCGAAGATCCGGTACAATTTATCTCAATGTGTTGGCAACGTGCTTGTTTACGAAATGATTGACTTTAATTGTTTATAACATAAGTGTATTTTATTCTTAGAAATATAAAGAAATGCTTTTTTTGCTTCGATGACAAAAATTAAGCATATTTTTTGGAAATCCAAATTTATTCAAGCTTCTAATGGAAATAGTTTATTGAATCAATAGATTTTATCTGATTAGATTTAAATTTTGGTAGCAGTTTTTATATTACCTTTTGTGACCACGCAACTCCCTACTACGTAGCCCCTGCCAATACATTTCCAAACCACACAAATATTAACCCTAACAGTCCCTTATCCATACGTCTGCCCACCCATACCAACAAATCGAAACCCACAGACGGGGAACTCTGTGATGGGAAGGTGAATGGGAACCATTTTGTTATATTACACATGGCCCGTCTTTTACAGCATTAGCAGGTATGAACTTTGCTTGGTTAATCCCTTGAAACTTATAATATAGCCCTTCTTCTGTCTGCGAGTCTGTCGCTCTGTAGAATCTCAATAATTATTATTACATCTATCGCCAGTGGCGTCAATTGGAGGCAGATTCCTCTTAGATTCCCCTCTAAACTTTAAAAATAACTTCTTTTTTTAACTTTTTTTCGATTTCAAACTAGTTTCGCCATCTGTTATTTCCATAGTTAATGTGCCTGAGTTTGCTTGTTTGCTGTTAATGGGATAAAGCTATCACATTACTTTGAGGTTGTTTTCCTTTTGATCTTTACCCTCTATGGATAGATTTATAGTTAAATTAAATTGAGAGATCTTGTCCAATTCCTAGAACAGGTCTTTCCCTCTGGGTATTTTCGCCAACGCCATCTTTTTTCTGAAGTAGACTGGCACGCCTTCTATATCGCCAATTTCAACATCAGTGCGTTCATATTATTAATTTTTACTAATAAGCGAGCAGAAGAGGGGAGTTTCTTGTCGCAAGGGCCGTTGTACCTGCCGGGAGTGTTACTCCCTTAAACTGCGGGGATCAGGTAGCAAGAAACTACGCTTCCCTCGCTTATTAGCTTAAATAGCTCTGTATTCTGTAAATAGCAGAATTCGTCAGTCGTGCGCGCAACATCCCATGCTGCTGTGCATAGAGCTTGTTGCGTCATGATGTTTGAACAGAGTGAGAATTTGCATTATTCGCCCGTGTTGAATTTCGTTCAGCGAAACAAGGAAGAGGGAATAGATGATGAGACTATCAGAAGATTTGGAGCGGAGTTTTTTGATTGCGAAGTGATTGTGATCGCAAAGAAATGGCTGGGCTTGAAGCTGGATCCTGATGCGCTATTTCAGAAGCGAAACGGAACGAAGGCACCATCTAGTCACCTTGGTGATATCTTGGAAATGCTGAGAAAAGGTGATTCAGATTGTTTTACAATTCCGACTTTCGTCATTCGAAGCCCTTCGGAAGTGCCACTTATCCCGGCTTCGGCTTACTCGGCTTTGCTCTCGAAAGTCAATGAACTGAACTTGCATCTAAAAACTATATCCAATCAGTTCGAGTCTTATTCAGCCAATTTTCCACCGCTACCCCAGCCTGGGGATGCTGCTTCTTCACTATCGAGTAGCCATGCTACAGTGATTGTTTCAAACCTTCCGCAAACAGTTTGCAACCCCAAAAGTCAAAGGAATTCTTAGACCAATTGTCAGGTCACGAGTCAGTTTCCAGTGTCCGCCCACGAGGTGACAAGTTGTATGTCAACATTGAGAAATCTGTTATTTCGGATTTCTGCAATTCGATTAGTGCAGCCGCATCGGGTGCTACCACTAAAACTGTGCTTAAGCGTCACCTTGGGATTGCTAGAGGTATCCCTGAGGATTTTGACATTGCTGGACTAAATTCGTACCCTGGTGTGACTGAAGCCACTCGTTTCGGCTCTTCACAAACAATTAAGCTAGAGTTTTCGGATACATTCGCAAAAGGCAATGCCATCAAGAACGGCCTGAAAATAGGTTACGAAATATTCCGTGTGTACGATTTCATCAGTGTACCCCGTTGCTGCTTCAAATGCCGATCCCCAGATCACATGATGAAGGATTGCACCAGTCCTGTTGATAAATGTGCTCGTTGTGCCGGTAATCATACTGCCACTAAGGAAACGCCTTGCCAAAATAGCCCCAAATGTGCGAACTGCAACGGTGATCATACATCCTTTAGTTTGAAATGTCCAGTGCTCAAGTCTCGCGTTTCGAGTAGTGCCCGAAAATGATGCAGTCCCTTTCAGCTGTCTCGTACAACATAAATGGTACCAGAAGAAAAGAGCATGTTATTGACGAACTTGCATGTAATTATGACATTGTCTGTTTGCAAGAACACTTATTATCGTCGGCTAATACAAACCTGCTAAAAAGAAGTGCTAATCACGTCGTTTTCGTATCGGCGGCACGAACTACTTTCGGACGGCCGTCGGGTGGGCTTGCTTGTATACTGAACCGGAATAGTGTTGCTTGCTACTCGCCTGTGCTTTTTCACAGTGATCCTAACATTTTGGCCGTGCGGATTAACGATTTAGTGATCGTAAATGTTTACTTGCCTTGTGACAGAAAATCGGTTCAGTCTCTTAACAGATTCGCTAAGACTTGCAGTGTATTACAGAAACTTTTGGAATCCGTCTCAAATCAAGGTTATCGTTTTTTGATCGCTGGAGACTTTAACGCTGACCTGCTGTCATCGAATATTCGCTCGGATTTGATATTTGATTCGCTGCCGCAGTTTAAGCTGGTTGAAAAAACTTGTATATATTCTTATCTTCATCATTCCGGTAGTCAAAGTAATATTGATCATGTTGTTTGTTCTCCGGGCCTACCCGTTTCTACTGTAACTGTTCATGAAGATCATTGCGATTTAGATCACCTACCGATTTCGTTTGTTTTTCAAATACCGATTTGTACTAATCGTAATGCTTTACAAGCAGGACGAAGATGGGTTTTCCGTCGAAATTGGAATAAGATAAATTTATCGCTGTATATTTCTACGCTAGCTATGCTACTTGCTACAATTCAAGTTCCTTTCCACCTTCTACAGCTTAGTTGTAAGTCTTCAAATGATAAAAATACTCTAAATGATTATTATCTAAAATTAGTATCTTGCCTTAAAACAGCTGAATTGACCGCTGTACCACAGGAGCGAGTCAGGCGAAACACGCGTAAACCGGAGTGGTCGTGGGATCCTGAATTGAAATCGATTAAAAATAAAGCAAAGTTTTGGTTGCGGATTTGGGTTTCTTGTGGTCGTCCGTCTGAAGAGGTTATTCATCAAATAAAGCAAAAGACAAAATTAGAATATAAAAAATACCTGCGCTCGACTAAATCAAAAATATCGAATTTCCCGTTAAGTAAATCTGATTGGCAAAAGGTAATTAATTCTGAAAAACTTGATGATTCTTTTGCTACAAGCCCGATTAGTGCCGGTGGATGGCATAGTTATTACAGTAAAGTTTTTAGTTCAGTGAATTATCATGTCCATTCGGTTTTTTCGAAACTTCTCATTGCCGCACTTCCCGTATCGCTGAGCCAAACTCAGATTTTGTCTGTTGAGCTCTCTGTGGTTCAGCAGGCAGTAAAAAGGTTGAAATCAAATTCCCTCGATTGTGATGGCATTTCTGCCAACCATTTAAATGTTGATTGCCCACTTCTTTTTCAACACCTGCAGTTGCTTTTTCAAATTTGCTTGTGTGCGTCTGCGGTACCGGATAGCTTCCTATGTGGGTCTGTAACATCAATTCTTAAAAGAGGGAAACCTCCTAGCGATTGCTCGTCGTATCGGCCAATAACTGTGTCATGCAATCTCAGTAAAGTTTTTGAATATGTTCTTCTTACGTCCATATCGAGTGCACATTTTGGCGAAAATCAGCTTGGATTTTCGTCTGGGGTAGGGTGCCAGCAAGCCCATCGGGTTCTAATTAATCTTCTTATCGATGCGACTAAAAAGGGATATGAACTCCATCTTTGCGCCTTGGACCTTTCCAAGTCTTTTGACAACGTCGTCCACTCACAAGCTCTGTTTTCCCTTTTTAGTCACGGCATTAATCTTTCTCTGGTTTCTCTCCTTCGTTATTGGTATGCAAATTCTTTTCTACGAATAAAAGCTGAAGGGGTTATTTCCGATTCTAAAATTCCGGTTCGGCGTGGTGTCAGACAAGGTGCTGTCCTTTCCCCTTCTATCTTTAAACTTTGCATTTCTTCTGTTTTATCTTCTATCCCAACCACTTGTATTTTTCAGGCGATTAATCTTTCTTACATAGCGTATGCTGATGATATACTTCTAATTAGTAGGACTAGAAAAGGTCTTTCTGTTTCTGTATCTACAGTTGCAACAAACCTTAGTAAGATTGGTCTATCACTGAATTTCTCTAAATGTGAATATCTTTCGTTTAATAGTAATTGTAACTCGCCTTTAGATTGCGCTTCTTTTTCTGTCCCATGTGTTTCTTCTTTTCGGTGGTTGGGTATAAACATTGCTAAAAATCTTAAATCTCTCCGAGAACAAGCCGTGGCGAATTGTAAGAAAAAGATCCAAGTATCTTATTCCAAAATTGTTGCCAATCGGGGGAAATACAGTAGGAAGACCCTTGCTAAATTGTATTCTGTTTTTACTGATCATTCAATTTTGTTCCTTTCTGGTGTTTATCCCATTCTTGGGCGAAAAAATACCCGGTCATTACGTTCTTATTATTTTCGGTTCTCGCGTTTTCTACTGAATATGCCTCCGTGGTACCGGAACCGTAACCTTGTCTCAGTTTTTGGGCTTCCAGATATAACTGAAAAGCTAGTTGAGCTTGCTGACAAACTCCCCCAGACAGTGAAGGCTCTCCCAGCTCATCATGGGTTTGTACGCCTCCTTCATTGATTTAGTGAAGTGTATTTAGTGTGTTTTGTGATTTTGTGATTGTGTATTTTGTGATGTATTTAGTGATTTAGTGTATTTAGTCGATTTGTATGTATTTTTTCTTTTCTTTTACTTATACTCCGCTTTTGTTACCTTAGCGGGTTAAAAATAAATTATTATTATTTATTTTTGGGTGGGGGGCAAAACCAGAAATTAAGCAGTTTATTTTACGCCTTTATTTTCATTGAAAAATCGGAAGTAACGACAAATTTGCCCCCCCCCCTATATTTTGAAAAATACGTCTTACCATATCATATCATATTACAATCATATTAAAAAGATTAATCATATTACAAAGATTTGTTAAAAAAGCAAAAGAAAAAATTATTATCTAGATAGAAGTTCCAAAACCAGAAATTAAGCAGTTTATTTTATTTTTTCTGGTTTTATTTTTAAATTGATAATTTTTAGTCAAGTTATGCTCTCTAATGCTTCTTATCCTTCTCAATGAATATATCACCCAAAGGGGATTTAACCGAATTCCCCCAAAATGAAAAGACAAAAAATATAATTCACCAAATCCCAGGAGTAGAATCTCGAGTATTCCCATTTTCTTTTATTGTATGCTTCTTCAAATCCATTTTATTGTTTAGAACGGTTATTCTGAAAACTCTTTCCTTTATAGTCCGTGTTCCTTTCCACAGTGACTTGCTTTTGTAATTGCTCGAGATAAAGCGCGATATTAATGCTCTTCCCATTTTGATAACTTTCCCTTTTTTCTTGGGCTTTTGTTTCAAAGGAATGCAAGTGTTTGAATAGCTCCCCCAGCTTCCGCTCTTCTTAGCTAATCGATTTTTCTCAAAAGGAAGTTCTATCCCAACAGAATTATAAACTATTTAAGTGAAATGATAGTATACTAGCTAATGTATTGTGTAGTCATTTCTACAACTTTGAGTAACAAGAATATATAGAAATATATTGGACAAGAGGGGGAGTGCCCCTTTGTCTCCCTCCCACCCTCAATCGACGCCACTGGTCTAGAGCAAAATCCGAATATTTTATACACATAATTCTAGTATGGATTTTGAGCAAAACGAGATGCGAAACTGAAAAAAAAAATTGTCAGAAAAAGGTGAACGATAAAGACAAGTAATTTACGAAGATAATTTCTTAAGCCACATTGGCCTGCCATAACATAAAGAAAGAAAAACAATCAAAAATGGGATTTTTAAAGCCAAAAAAAAAATACTGAAAAAACAAGCAAAACGAAAATTTTGAGAGGAAAAACGCCTCTCTTCTTCAGCGCGAAACGAAAAAATATAGTCAAGGAAAGTGCCGAAGAAAAAAAAACAAACAAAACAAAATATTCACCAATATCGGCGATTTGCAAAAAAATCCAAAAAATTATGAACTGCCATCGACAGATACTAGCAAATAACTGACGGATACTATGGCAGTTCATAATTTTTGGATTTTTTTGTAAATCGCGGATATTGGTGAATAACTCACTTTCATGGTCGTTGAGAATTTGGTTTTAATTCCTATAATTTTTGGCTTTTATTGAATTTTATTGATCTTTTAATTTTTGGGTTTTTCATTGTTTTTTTTTTTTTTTTTTTCACATTGACTGTCCGCGTTTATTTTGTTTGTGTTTTTCTTCGGCACTTTCCTTGAATATATTTTTTTTGTTTCGGGCTGAAGAAGAGAGGCGTTTGTCCTCTCGAAATATTCGCTTTGTGTGTTTTTCAATATTTGCGTTTGGCCATTAAAAACCCATTGTCTATCGGTTTTCTTTCTTTATGTCAAGTAATTTACTTAACCTCTATTCAATATGCAAATAGATTAATACAATCGAACTTCAAAGCTTAAGTTAATTTATTCTTCTCTTTCTTACCGGTAATAGGGAGTTCCCAAATCTTACATAACACCGATCTCAGTGTGATCATGTCTATTGGATTGAAATCTTATATTCTAATCCCATCAAATTTTTCTATTTTCCAGACACTAATTTTTCTATTCTGCTCAATCACATAAAAAAGACGGAAAACCAAACTACTTTAGCTTTGAAACTAAATTTCTTAAGGGTCATATAGCGTCGGACATGTTATGAAAATTGGATTATCCATTCAAGAATGAGATCAAAATTGTGTAGTTCTTTTAGGTTTCAAGGAAACGATTCTGGAAAAGCTGAGCTGGAAACCCAAAGGTGACGAAATTTCACCTAGTTTTGAGAGTTGGTTTTTTGCGCATACTTTATTAGTGTTTTAGCTTTGGGGGTGAGGAATTATCCACCTGGACCTTCGCACAATGATTACGTTTTTTCTTAATTTATTGTGTAATATACTTTCATTTATAGAAGAGGGAAGATCTAGTTGGTCTCCACAACAGTCCGTATGTACGACTCCTCATCGTGACGAGTCCTTAAAAGAAAGACTAATGGAAGAGATCTTAAAGCAACCAATAGAAAATTGGAAATCGGCAACTGTATTAACATGGATGGAATCAGTTCTCGGTCTTGGACAATACATCTACAAATGTGCAGAAAATGTCAAAAGTGGAAAGGTTTGAATAGCTTATTTACTGAAAGTCATTATGCTGCGAAGTTTTAGTATTACCCATTCAAGAGCGCTCATGGAACCCTTGAACCCATGGAACCTCATAGAACCCAAGTTTTTCTCCTGTATATTGGAACCCTTGTATATGTTGTAACCGGGGCTAGTTTTAACTACTTATGGACCTTCAAGGAGAACATACTCTGGTGTTCTACCAAATTTAATAGATATTTGTGGGAGAGTAAATTATGTTTCGATGCAAATTGTATTGTTATAAGGGTTTCTAAGCCAATTTATTTAATTTTTTCGAGATTTTCTCAAGCTGATCCTTAGCTAACAGAAATCCATCTTTCAAGCGGCTTTATTTGTAGATAAATGGATGGTTAGGCTGGAGTTTTCGGTATTCCTTTTTATTAAAATCCATCTTTAAAGTATCATATTTGATCAAAATAAAGGTTGACAAGAATTTGGCATTTTACTACTACTACTACAACTCACTGCAGCACCTAACCACTTGGGGGCAATACTACTACGCACACTCCCTCTTCATTCTAAGCTATTCGAAACTTTACTCTTTACGCCCTCCCAGAAGGCTTCCACTCCTTTTAAATCTTACCTCACGACATCCTCCCACCCCAACCGCTGACGACCTGCTTTCCGTTTATTCCTTGACTGTTGGCCAATTCTCTCTGGAAATTTCTCTGGAAAACATCTTGCAAATTTTAATCCACTTTTTGGAGCGTCTATGCTTCAGAACCACATTTGACCACTATCATCACTGTAGCTTCTGACATTCTAATCTTGGTTTGCAAACTTATCTTCCTAATCTTCTAAACTTCTTTTAAATTTCAAAAAGCACCATGAGCCTTGGCTATTCTACTTTTAACATCTTCACTGCTCCCACCGTCTGTTACTAATAATACTACCAAGGTAAGTGAAGTTGTCCACCTGATCAATCTCTTCAGGAAAGCTTAAACATATTTCCACTGGTTCCATAGGCCTACTAGGAATTAAAAGACTTGTCTTCAATTACCTGAGCGTGTCAATTTTTCGTTCTTGTCCAAGTCTTACGATTTATGTAAAACTTCCAAGATTTATGTTAAAGTAAGACATCTTATCATGGAAACAAACCTATCGATAAGTAGGTTATCGATAACCTATCGATAAGTTGGAGGTCACTATATGACCTCCAACTGGCTTATGCTTTCTATTTTCTACTTCTTCAGCGCCATGGTGACCTTCTCAAGGGCCTTAAGCGTGCTCCTTTTCTTGTTTCCAGCTATTCTTCCTATGTGTGTAAAATCCAAAATTCCCTTTACCCCATCTGCAAGGCCTCATTTCAATCCCTAATTGAGCTTTACATCTTCTGGAACACTTTTCTAAGTCGTCTCTCAGGTGTCACTCTTATACGACTAAAATATAAATAAAAAAATAAAACAAATGTAGTCCATCACTGGGTCTTTGATTGATTTTTTTTCTGTTTATTTCTTTCCGCTATGATATTCAGTATATAGTTTTTCTTGGATTTGTTTTATCCGTCTCTGTTTGTAGTTTACGTTACGCTATAAAGTATTGGTACAATGCTATTCTATGTATTCTTCCCGTTTCCTGTCAGGCTTAATAGGCGAAGGAGACTTGCGGTGGATAATTACGTGCTTTGTTTTAAATTCTTTTTTATGAATTATATAAATTGTTTGATACTGCCTTGACCATATAGGTCCTGGTTATTCATTGTTTCTTTAATATAAATTATTTAACACAATTAAATAAAAGCAACTGCCTTAGTTACGTCTGATACAGCAACTAATTTACGCAGTTTTTTTTACTATATGCTAAACAATTATACGATTTATCTCACTAGTCAAAAGAGAAATGCATGAATCACTGGAATACTTTGCATTGCCTCAAGCTTGTTCTAGTGGCATGTTGTTACATTGACTGCAGTGGCAGGGGATACTAGGTATCGGTGCTAAACCCTCAAAAGCATGTAGTGCTTAAACTCGCACACCAGCTGGTATCTGCATTCTTTAAGGGCTGGGATTTGTAGCACTGCAAGGGAAGATACGTGAGTAAAATACGTGGTTTCTAGGGTGATATTTGAGGTACGTTTCTGCATTTTGCATGGTCGTTTCACCTGTTTTTTGATTCACCTTTTCTTTTGTGCAAAGTCACTTAGTTATGTGTAGATCAAATTTTAAGTGAGTCTGGGAACTTTCATATGGAAGGTAAGAGGGGCTGTGAAGTTGTTTACGCTGATCATAATCTATCCCCTGTGCCCAAGTACGTGCCTCATTTCAAGTGGTCTTATTACTCCCTTGCAAAAATCTGAGAAGGAGTACCCCCCTCTGAAAATTGTCATTCTTTTGTCCCATTGGCCCAAGGTAGTAACCCGATAAATTTTGAGCCTAGGTAAAAAAAAAAACAGCCTAACTTTCTGTTGAAATGACGGTGAGGAATGGTTGGTTTTGAATGGGATACGGGCCCATTATTCCAAACAGTGATAAATTAAAGTTCTTGCGTTACCCAGTTTAAGGTGCAATACGCTGTATTTGGGCTAAAAAGCTCCTGACGGCCTACTTTAATGCTTGAATCATTCCACTCAAGACTCAGGGCTTGCTCTTGAAAATATTTTTAACAGAAAGACTGGTATCATGCATACTTTAATCAGCTCATCACTATTCTTCAATGTTAAAAATATGTCTTTTTGTTTCTATTGCTTCTTTTCTTGACAAAAGGTTACTCTCTAATATCACTACCATAAAAGGAGCAAAGGCTATATTCCTGTTTCTTCACCAATGAAACAACTATGAAGGTTTAGGAGGTGCATGTGATACCATTCCTTTGTCTTAGTAGAAGACAGAGAAAACGATGTGACAAAATGAACCGAAACCATGAACAAACATCCATAGCAATAGTAGATGGCTGCACTATGTGCTTACCTTCTCAAGCGTAGCCTTCCATTCGAAAGCAAAATATGACTCGAAGAAACAAGAACTTAGAACAACGTGATAGACAAGAAAAGGATCTCTAGTTGTAAGTGGCCTAATAACTATTTGAAAAGTTCTACTAAGAATCGCTTATTTTCTAATAGAAAAACTAGTCGATAATTGCATATCCTTCAAAAGTTAATCTAGGACATAATTTGGAATCATTAACCCACTCTTTTGCTCACAACCCCCAAACAGATTAGTACCTAGGCAACTTATACCCTCTTCTTTTGCAATTAAAAGCAGTTAATATAAAAATAATGGGATTTGAACACGGAATTTTAGAACAAAATAAATTTGGAATCGCAAAAACGTGGCCTCATTTTCCGAAGTTTTCGTGAAAGCACATTATGTAGTGTAACCCTTGTCCTCGTAATACCCCACAATTATAAAAATGAGACTTATCACAGGAAATAAACCCGTAACTGAGGGTGGAAGGGAGAGGTACACGTATAGAATTTAATATTTGAAGAGTCGGTTAACGATTCTAATGTCTAAAACACCGAAGGGGGTGGGAGATTAAATTGGACCACGTAAAACTGTACGTAGAGCGAAGGCCAAAACAAAAAATCTTAAATTTATGGGGTAAATAATTAATTGTGTTCTTTGGAGCATATTACCTCACTTCTGAAAAATTATCTGATATCTAATAAGCCCTCTACTTTTGAGCGTGATGACAAGCTTTTGTTCAGTTTAATTCTTTTCAGTTTCTGCTGCCCTGGCGCGTTTTCTTTTAATTTTGCCTTATCCCAATTTTTTTGTTATTACAAATTTTACATATTTACATTTTATTAACGTAAGAGTATTAAAAATGTACTAATGGTCAGATTTATGTTTCAGATTCTCATAGATTTAAGTGATTCAGAATATGAAGCTGGGCTAGGAATTTCTCACCCTATGCATCGTAAAAAGCTGAGACTCGCTGTAGAGGAAAAAAGACATCTTCCAGTTGGAGCAAAATCCCTTCTTGATGATCTTAACACAACATGGGTAGTTGAAGAATGGTTGCAAGATATAGGATTACCACAGGTCTATTTCTCTTTGAATATTTTATATATGTTCATTCAAAGTAGACTGATCAAACAGTTCGTGGTAACGAACTGTAAGTAAGGAGCGACCCGGCTCAATGGTAACCGCAACTCTAGAAAACGGGTTTTTGATACCAATAGATACATCAAAAGAATTAGATTTCAATGCTGATTTCAAATATATAACTTTCATAAAGTTTAGTGCTTGCTATCAAAAGTTACGCGCCTGAGAAAATTTGGCTGATTTTCAAAAAAAGGGGGAAAGACCCCCTAAAAGTTATAGAATCTTAATAAAATCACACCATCATATTCAGCGTATCATAAGACCCTAGTGTAGCGGTTTCAGGCTCCTACTTGCCAAGATGCGGAATTTTGTATATTTTGGCATAAAAAAGATAACAGGTGCGTGTTTATTTGTTTTTTTTTGTTTTTTTCCCCAGGGGTGATCGTATCGACCCAGTGGTCCTAGAATATCGTGGGAGGGCTCATAGGAACGGAAATTAAAAGTTCTAGTGCCCTTTTTAAGTGACTAAAAAAAAATGGAGGGCAACTAGGCCCCCTCTCACGCTTATTTTTTTCCCAAAGTCACCCGATCAAAATTTTTAGATAGCCATTTTGTTCAACAGGGTCGAAAATATGATAAATATGTCTTTTAGGATGACTTAACCCCCGAAGTCCCCAGGGGGAGGACTAAAAGTTATGAACTTTACCCAATGTTAACATATAGTATTGGTTATTGGGAAGTATACAGAAGTTTTCAGGAGGTTTTTTTTCTGGTAGTGGGAGGGAAAGGTGGGTCAGGGGTTACGTTGGAGGATCTGTCCATGAAGGAAGTTTTTATGGGGGAAGGAAAATTTCCATGAAGGGGGCGCCGGACTTGCCAGCATTATTTATTGGTTATTGTGAAGTATACAGACATTTTCAGGAAGGATTTTTTTCTGGAGGGGGGGGGCTAGAAGAGGGGGTTACTCTGGAGAATATTTCCGTGGAGGATGTTTCTTTGGGGTAAGGGACATTTCCATGAAGGGGGTGCCGGATTTCCAAGCATTATTTAAAAAACGATCAGAAATTAAATAAAAAAAAAACAAGTTTTTTCAACTGAAAGTAAGAAGGAACATTAGAACTTAAAACGAAGAGAAATTATAACGTATGTGAGGGGGTTATACCCCAAGTCAATACCTCGCTCTTTACGCTACAGTTTTTTTTAGTGCTTTCAAAAGAGCTATCTATTCTAATTAAACGGCCTTTGTGATTCAGGGGTTTGTGAATCAAAATTTTTTTAATTTTTAACGTAAAGAGCGTGGTATTAACTAAGGGGAGAACCCCCTCATATAAGTAATAACATATACGTAATAAAAAAAAAACAATAAAAAAACAAGCGATACGGCTCAATAGTAATTGAAACTTTTAAAAACGGAATTTTGATGTCAATAAATGTATCAAAAGGATGTGTTTATAATGCTGATTCTAAATATATAAATTTTATCAAGTTTAGCATTACTCATCAAAGGCTACGAGACTGAGAAAATTTACTCGATTTTTTAAAGAGCGGGGAAACATCCCCTACAAGTGAAAGAATTTTAATGAAAATCACACCGTCAGATTCAGCATATCAGAAAACCCTATTACATAGGTTTCAAGCTCATATCTGCAAAAATCTGCAACTTTGTATTTTTTGCCAGAAGAAAAATATACGAATATAGAAGTTAGTTACGTAAGTCAATTTGTAAAGACATCCATTTAGCAAAAGAAAAGTAAAATTTTTATGCAAATTTTGTTTGCTTATTCAATGACGGTTAGACAAAATAAAAGCTGCATTAACTGAAAAACGATCAGAAATTAAATAAAAAAACAAAACAAGTTTTTTAACTGAAAGTAAGGATCGACATTAAAACTTAAAACGAACAGAAATTATTTAGTATATGAAAGGGGCTGTCCCCCCCTCAGCGCCTCGCTCTTTACGCTAAAGTTTGACTCTGTCTCACAACTTTATTTTTTAAAACAATAAAAAACTTTAGCGTAAAGAGCGAGGCGTTGAGGAGGGGACAGCCCCTTTCATATACGGAATAATTTCTGTTCGTTTTAAGTTTTAATGTCGTTCCTTACTTTCAGTTTAAAAAACTTGTCTTTTTTTATTTAATTATTATAAAAGTCCAGCTGAGATTTCTTCATAGGCACTTGAGTTTCACTACTAGCTGCTGCTTGCATTCATAGCCCAAAGGGGAGGTACTAAAATGCACGCTGAGTAACCAACGCCAGCATTCAATATCACGGGATATGAATGCTGATTTTGTGGTGCGCATCCCTGTCATTAAACAATTCTGTCTTGTCAGTAGATATAGCGTGCATTCAAGAGCACTTGCTGTCTGCCAACAACATTTCGTTCCTATAATTTGAGGACCTATGCACATGCACCCAAACGCAAACTGTTTGGAAAGGACGGAAACGGCATTCTGGTGATCTCGCGATAATCATGAAAATAAAAAAAAGCTGAATTCCTGTATAAAAATAAATCCGTGTTGACCCTCCGAAAAGGAAACCTGACAATCTTAAACGTATATATTTCTAGTAATTACGGAAGTGAAGTGTTTAATTCCAAACTTTTACTTGCTATCAATGCCCTTGGACGGTGTTTAATCCTTTCAGGAAGGATGGTGCCGTCCGGCACCATGCATAATCTGGATTTGCTTCATGAACCTCCCGCAATACCGAGTGATCTATCTTGCTCCAAGGGGGAATCAAGAAGCTTCTCGTTAACAAGTAATTTATTAGACACTTTTCCAGCAATTTAATATATGTTTATTTGTCCTTTACTGAAAAACAAAAACAAAAAACAAATAAATAAATGGTCGTGGATTGTCAGTTTAATTGACATATACTGACATTTCTTCCTAAACGTTTTGATAATCTTTCGTTTATGAAAGTAAGATAGGTGGAAACATTTCAAACGTATTTTGTCTTCAGTAAAACACAAATTGTGTTCTGGTCTTGAGAAGTCATAGCCTAGTGGTTATCAGCCCTACTCATGTTAATTTTTGCTCGTTTTAAGTATGATTGGGCCATTTGTTTTAAATTCTGTTTGGCTTGAGTTTTGTTTATTAAATTGATTGCGATGTGTGGTAGTTTTACGCTTAGAAGATTATTTGACTTTATTTTTGCTAATTTTTGGCTTAATGGAGCTCTTTACTTTTCCGTTAAAAAACTTGTCTCACGGAAAAAGTTTTTTAAATTTAATTCTGTTCGTTTTCTAATGACATAGTCTTTTTCATGGAAAAATAATATTGTATATCTTTTCAGTTGTCTCCTATAAGAATCCATAGTATAGGTTTAAAACTAATGTCGGAGAAAGTTTTTCAACAATTTTTAATCCTGACACGAACAGTATTTTTTAATTTTATTTTATAGCTTCGGAAGTTGACCTGAAAAATAGAACTTAATATCATTTTCAAAAAATTCTTTCTATGCTCTTTGACAACCTGGATACAGTTATATTCTTTTATTTGTTTAAATTGTACGAGCAGAAGTAGTAATAGTAGTATCTCCAAAAGTTTCAACTTATTACCCCCAGTCTTTCTCGATATATTGCTGAGGTGTTGTATTGGCAACCATAAACACATTGCATTTTGATTTATTTTAAAGAAACATTTCGTTTTAAAGCATAATGGGCCAAATGCACAATTGTAGGGGGTTGACATGTCTTAATATCTCTTAAGACATAGTTGCTGGACCTTTCTATTATACGGAACAAAATGGCTGTCTAAAAATTTTGACCGGATGCGCTTAGAAAATGAATGGGCTTGAAACAAGTGGTGCTTACCCTCACCAGGGGTTAGGCACCAGACACTCGCGCTTTAATTGGAATGTAAGGGGGAGGACTCCCCCTTGATTTATATAGTAAAAACATTTTAAACAAGTTAAAACAAAGTGAAAACATTTTAAATATATTTCGTTTTCAGTAAAGTGCAAATTATGTTCTGGTCCTGAGAAGGCATGGGGGTTTTCAGCTCTACTCATGTTAATTTTTAAGTTTGACTGGGTTATTTATTCTATCATTTAAATAAAAAAAATATGTTTAAAATGTTTTAACTTTTTTAACTTAGTAATTTACAAATTATCGAAACTTTAAGGAATACATATCAGTATATCTATATTAGACTGACAAACCACAGCCATTTTTTTTCAGTAAACTGCAAGTTATGTTCTGGTCTTATGAAGGTATGGGGGTTGTCAAAGACATAATTTCTATACCTTTCAACTACACTGAACAAAATGACTATCTCAAAAATTTGATGAGATGTTTTTTGGGAATTGATGGGCGTGGGGGGGTTGCCCTCAAATCACTTTTGACTAATAAAAAGGGCCCTAGCCCTTTCAATTTCCAATCAAATGATCCTTTTTTTAAGTTTCTACGACAGCAAATGGCCATCTCAAAATTTCTATTAGATGCATTTTGGGAAAATGCTAGGTTTGGAGGGAGGTTCCGTTGAACAAAATGGCTATCTCAAAATTTTAATTGGATGTGTTTGGGAAAAGGATGGTCTGGGGAGGAGGGTTACTTGCCCTCCAATCACTTTCTACTACTAAAAAGGGGACTGGTCCATTCAATTTCCAATCGAGTGAATAGGTTTTTGAAGTTTCTACGACGACAAATGACCATCTCAAAATTTCTATCAGATGCATTTTGGGAAAATGCGAGGTGTGGGAGGGGGGTATCCACCCTCCGATCAATCTGAAACTTAAAAAGTGCACTAGAACTTCTGATTACGAATCCAATGTGCTCCCTCCAAAGTATATACGATCACACTTCCTATATATACCTTATATGCCCCCGGGGTATAAAATACAACCCTTGCCCCGAGGGCTGTGGGGGTTGTCATCCTCAAAGATATAATTTTGGGACTTTTCAATTACGTTAAACAAAATGGAAATCTTAAAATTTTTATTGGATGTGTTTGGGGAATCGGTGGGCGTGGTAGGGGTGTTAGTTGCCCTCCAATCACTTTCGACTATTAAAAAGGGAACTGGCTCTTTCAATTTTCAATCGAATGAGCTGTTTTCGAAATTTCTTCGACAAAAAATGGCCATATCAAAATTTCTACCAGATGCACTTTAGGAAAATACGAGGTGTGGGTGGGGGGGGGGGGTATCCACTCCTTGATTACTTTGAATGTTAAAAGGGGCATTATAACTTCTGATACTAATCCAATGAACCCCTCCAAAATTTATATGATCAACCTTTCTATATATACCTTATGTGTGCCCAGGGAATAACATACAACCCTTGCCCTGAGGGCTCTGGGGGGGGGTTGTCATCCTAAAAGTCATAATTTCCGGACCCTTCAATTACGTTGAACAAAATGGCTATATAAAAATTTTGATTGGATATGTTTGGGAAAATGGTAAGTGTGGGAGGGGGGTTAGTTGCCTTCCAATCACTTTGAACAAGGGCACTAGCTCTTTGAAAAGGGCACTAGCTCTTTTCGAAGTTTCTAAAACAACAAACGGCCATGTCAAAATCAGATATGTTTCCGGAAAATGTGAGGTGTGGTGGGTATCCACCCTCTGATCACTCTGAATCTTTAAAAGGGCACTAGAACTTCCGATTACCAATCATGTTGGGGGTTGTCATCCTCAAAGACATATTTTTTGGACCTTTTACCTACATTAAACAAAAATGGTTACCTCAGACTTTTGATTTGATGTGTTTGGGGAAATGTCGGGCATGGGAGGGTGTTAGTTGCCTTCTAATCACTTTCGACTATCTAAAAGGGGACTAGCCCTTTAAATTTCCAATCAAATGGGCCCTTTTCGAAGTTTCTACGACAACTCTTTCGATACGAAGGGCCCAGGTCTAAACAAAGAAATAAATAAATAATACATTGCGCCCAAATCGCTCTTTACTTAGGCAGCGCTATTGCACTGCGTATGACTGCATGTGTATTGAACAGTCTTGTAAAGTGCAAATAAAATCAAACTGTATGTTTGAAATATAACAATATTAATTGTTGAAAGATTATCAGTTCAAGATGATATTTCACTGTAATTTTATTTTCATTTTCAATGCTGCAATAACTGTAAAAGAAAATATTTGTAATATAATTTGTTTTCAGTGAAGCATCAATGACATTATAGGCTTTGAAATTTTACAGCTAAGGAAGGGGCAGTATCTACTAGGCGCGGGGCCCGATTGGAATTGTTTTGGGAGGCCCCCTCTATATAATAAATTTTTAAGCAAAATTCAAATCCAGCAGAGAGAGAGAGAGAGATAGAGAGAGAGAGAGAGAGAGAGAGAGAGAGAGAGAGAGAGAGAGAGAGAGAGAGAGAGAGAGAGAGAGAGAGAGAGAGAGAGAGAGAGAGAGAGAGAGAGAGAGAGAGAGAGAGAGAGAGAGAGAGAGAGAGAGAGAGAGAGAGAGAGAGAGAGAGAGAGAGAGAGAGAGAGAGAGAGCATGTGATGTCCTGCAACAGGCCAAATAAATTTATTTCGAAATTGTTGATGTAGGAATGCAATTCGACCAAGCAGGCAGCAGCCCCCAAGTAAATGATCTTTGTTGTTTACTTTTATTGTAGGATAATGGAGGACTCCACAGTGAATACATACAGAGTTGAAGGTTTCCAATAACTTGCAAATAAAACTTGCTTAGTTTACGACATCTTTGTAGTGTTTTGCTGGGTTTTATGCCATAATTTGTTGGCATCGAAGATTGTGATGGTGCTGTTCTTCTAACATAATATTTTTTTGGTACTTCTGCACATAATGGCACACACTCGAGAAGTGAAGTTAGGACATTCCTAATGAAATATACCAAAATATAATGAGAATATAACACTTTGGAAACAATTTTTAGCTATATTTTTGCACATTAGGAGGAGGGGGTAAAGTATAGCGGGTCTGCATGCAAAATGTTTTAGCTACAATTACTCTGCATATTATGAAGTGAGAATTGTATTATAACTTAAAACTGTCCAAATACTTTACCCCCACCCACCCCCTAATGTGTAAATATATAGCCCATACACTTGCACGTATGTAGGGGGGGGCTCTGGGCCCGGCACCCTCCAAATCCCATGATTTTTTTCATAATTTTCTTATACTTCTCACAGAAGTATAAGAAAGCTATTAAGAATTTGCCCCCCCCCCCGAAACAAATTCCTACGTACATGCCTGCCCAAGTATATAAGTCCAATGTATTCTGTCACCCGTCACTTGTTTTCCACTGAGCGAAAGCTAATTGTTTCTTAATACAGACAAATAAAACCGGTTTGTCTGGTTTGTTCTCGAGTGTGTACCATTCTGTACACAAGTACTTATTTTCTTCTGCACTTTCATTTTTGACTCATTCTTATTCTTCCTGTCCTTTGACAGCACAGTTTTTTTTTTTTTTCACTGTCATTTTTGACACTCTTGATACTTGCTTTAGTGTTTCTGCTAACCCTACAATTCTTTGTTCTTTACTTTCAACATTGGCAAGTTCTGATTCCTGCTGTTGCTTGTAATTCTCACTGCTGATTATCTTCTAAATGCATCCGGCACGTACGCAGGAATTTGTTTCGGGGTGTCTGAATCCTTCAAATCCCTTATTCCGTGAGAAGTATCAGAAAATTATCGGAAAACAAAACAAATCATGATATTTCGGGAGGGCCAAGGCCCAGAACCCCCCCCCCCCTGCATGCGTGCCTGAACTGCATATTTCTTTGTTCTCATGGTCGCCTATATTCTAACGACACATTTCTCTGTTCTTCATTTTCATTTGATTCGTTCTCATCATCATCGTCGCATTTCTTGTAACCGCATATTTTTTTCTTCACTTTCGTTTTTGTGTCGTTGTGATTCTCGCTGCCACTTGTCTTTTAACTGCATATTTCTGTGTTCTTCAATTTCGTTTTCGACTTGTTCTAATTTTTGGTTTTCTCTAATATTTTAAATACATATCTCTTCGATCTTTACTTTCGTTTATCTTGGCTTCAGACATTTTTTCATTACCTTCTGCCTTAGTGTTTTGGATTAGTCTTATCACTTTTGATGGTCTACGTTGTTCATTATCCCCCGTCGTGCATTTACATTTCTCAGGTCGTTCTCTTGATCTTATCTCATTTTATGGCCCAGTTTGTTCATCTTGAGCTTACGGTTTTGTCCTCTTTTTGTACTCATTTTGTGCTAACGTTAATTTACGTTTGTGTTCCCTAGATATTATGAATCTGCTGAAAATGCCTTTAGAAATTTACATCACCCAATATGGGCACATGAATCTACATATTTCTAAATTTTCGTTCTGCAAATTCTTCTAAAAGGGTTTTAAAATCTATTTTCCTTGTGTCTTCACTTTCAGTTAATATGATTACTAAACTATTTAGTCCATTTTCATTTATTGTTGATATCACATAATCTTTTTAGTTGGTTTTGGCCTGGAAAATAAGATGTCTCTAGAAGCAACACTAACTGGAATTGTTGAGAACATTTCACAATTTTGAAAACCAATTATTCATTTTGATGGCGGCACGGGGTCCTTTCAAACGCAGGGCTCGATTGGGCCCAATCGCTCTTTTTCCGGCCCTGCAAACTGTTGTTTGTAGTGAAACTATATTTGTCTTGAACAGTCTTGGAAAGAGGTAATAAAATCAAACTAAATATTTGATATATAATGATATCAGTTGCTGAAAACTATTTAGTTCGAAATATAATTTTAATGTAATTTTTATGTTTATTTTAAAGGTCGTAATAAGTACAAAAGAAAATATTTGTAATATCATTTGTTTTCAGTAAAGCACCAACAGCGTTCGTTCAGAACATATAAGATGCTCTTAAACTTAAGCTTCTTATTTTAAAGGAGAGTAATGAAGATACCGTGAAGTGAAGTTCAATTGCTATCAAAACTCAAACAGGGCCTTGGAAGAGTACTTTGTTTGAGAATCATTAAGTATAAGGTATATAAGCTTACAATGTACTTAAATGAAATGTATTATTGTAAAATGTAGCGAGCGAAATTTCTAAATGAAGTTGTAAACCTAATTACGTTTCGAAACGCTGAGAAGTTTTGGAACAACCCAAACTCTGTTGAATCTCTTCTTTCACCTTAACAGACATTATTGGGGAATCAAGCTTTTGATACAATTGAGTTCGCTATGTCTTAAAGGTTAGAAAAAGAACTATTCTTGTTCCCACAACTGGTCGCTATGTATGAAATAAAAATAAATTCAAATATATTATTTTATGTTGTGTAATTAAAGATTTTCTTGATAAATATTTTTTAATATAGTATATGCATTTGCTTGGCACTGTTTCTTAATAAAAGCTTAATAAAAGACTTTTCTTAATAAAGATTTTATTTAATATAGTTTATGCATTTGCACTCTGTTAGTGTTTATTTGTGTTAACTTTTTCTGTCACCCTTGGAGGCTCCATAGATCTTTATGGCTAGCCATTTTATATATTTTGTTCCTTTTTTTTATAAATAATTCTCTCTCTCTCTCTCTCTCTCTCTCTCTCTCTCTCTCTCTCTCTCTCTCTCTCTCTCTCTCTCTCAATAGAGACGTAATCTCAAATTTTCATTTCAGTATTCTGAGACGTTCAAAGCAAGCCTAATTGATGGACGTCTGTTGGAAGCTCTAACTAAAAAGGAACTTGAGAAGTATTTGAGTGTCGCCAAAAAGTTCCATCAGACTTCTGTTATTCATGGAGTTACCTTCCTCAAACTTTTAAAATTTGATAAAAAGGTTAGACATTTTTATCTTGTTTTTTAAAGACGAATAGGCTCGCAAAAAAAAAAAATCCAATTGAAACGCTGTTAAAAATATTTTTATAGCATAAATAATTAAAGAGATAAAATTACCCGAGATCTTTCGAATTAAATTTTCCTACTTTTCTTAATTTAACTCTGTAAAGTCTACTACCAATAAATAAGTTGTTGTGTTATAGCCTATACTTAAAGCTGCTGTTACCTATTCTAGTAAGTTTAACCAAAAATCTTTTTTTAGAAAGGATCTATTAATGCATAAAACGAACAAAAATTGTCCTGCATAAGAGGTCAAATACTACCCTCTCAACCCTCTTCTCTTTGTGCTAGATTTTAACCAGTGTGTTACTAAAAAAAACGTAGAGTTTAATATCTGTAAAAAATTGGTAAATGCAGTTTATCACATATTTCTTATATAGAAACTTTCATTGTGGAAGACCTGGGAAAAAGTCACTTTTGGGCAAGAGCGGATCCCCCCCCTGGATACGGCCTTGCTTTTGGGTAAAGAGCTAGAGTTGAGGATGTAATCTCTTCTTAGTATCCTCTAGTCCCTTCCTATATCCCTTCTTAGGTTATTATAGTCCCTTCTGAATGGTTATTATAGTCTGTATATATTTTAAGTTTTAATGTAGTTATTTATTTTATTTCTAATAAAATCTGATTTTCAAATGAACTTCTGTTCAATTTTAATACCATATATGATATTAACTTCATATTAGATTATAAAAGTTATAATTTAAATTTTAGGGGAAGGAGGGTGCGGCTGCTACCCTGTAGTCGTCGCTTGTTGCACTAGAGTTTAACTTTTGTGTAACAAAGCTTCAGGTAATTAATTAAAAAAAAAATCCACAAAATAAGTTTTTCAAAGACAAGTAAATAACTCCATTAAACAAAAAATGAGCAAAAATAAAATTAAATAATCTACCAAGCGTGAAACTGGCACAAATCAGCATCGATAAATAAATGAACCCCAAAACGAACAGAAATTACAATAAATAACCGAGTCAAACTTGAAACGAGCAGGCTCAAAAAAGTGAGAGGCGACTATTAAAGATGGCACTAGCCATTTCAATTTCCGATCGAATGAGCCCTTTTTGAAGTTTCTACGACAACGCTTTCTATGAAAACCCTATTTGCCCCAAGGGCATAACTTATAACCCGTGCCCTGAGGGCTGTGGTTGGGCTGTCATCTTCAAAGACCTAGTTTCCAGAACTTTCAACTACGTTGAACAAAATGGCTATCTAAAAATTTTGATTGGACCTATTTGGAGAAATGGTGGGTGTGAGAGGTGGGTTAGTTGTCCTCCAGTCACTTTCGACTATTAAAAAGGGCACTAGCCATTTCAATTTCAAATCGAATGAGCCCTTTTTGAAGTTTTTACGACAACGCTTTCTATGAAAACCTTATTTGCCCCCAGGGCATAACTTATAACTCGTGCCCCGAGGGATGTGGGGGTGTTGTCATCCTCAAAGACCTAGTTTCCAGAACTTTCAACTGCGTGGAACAAAATGGCGATATTAAAATGTTGATTGGATGTGTTTGGGGAAATGGTTGTCCTGAGAGGGGGGTTAGTTGCCATTCAATCACTTTCGACTATTAAAAAGGGAACTAGCCCTTTCAATTTCCAATTGAAGGAGTCTTTTTTGAAGTTTCTACAACATCGCTTTCCATAAGAACCTTATATGCCCCGAGGGTACAACTTACACCCCTTGCCCTGAGGGCTGGGGGGGGGAGGGGTTGTCATCCTAAAAGACCTAATCACTTTAGGGAAAAGGTGGGCGTGAGAGGGGGGTTAGTTGCCATTCAATCACTTTCGACTATTAAAAAGGGAACTAGCCCCTTCAATTTCCAACTGAATGAGCCTTTTTTGAGGTTTCTACAACATCGCTTTCTATAAGAACCTTATATGCCCCCAGGGTAAAACCTACAACCCTTGCCCGGAGGGCTGTTGGGGGAGGGGTTGTCATCCTTAAAGACCTAATCACTTTCGACTATTTAAAAGGGCACTAGCCCTTTGAATTTCCAATCGAAAGAGCTCTTTTTCAAGTTTCTACGACAAAGATTTCCATAAAAGACCTTGTATGCCCCCAGGGCATAACTTATAACCCTTGCCCTGAAGACTGTGGGGTGAGTGTCCTGCTCAAAGGTATAATTTCCTGAACTTTAAACTGCGTGGAACAAAATGGCTATCTATAAGTTTTGGATTGGATGTGTTTGGGGAAAAGGTGGGCGTGGAAGGAGTGTTAGTTGCCTTTCAATCATTTTCAACTATTAAAAAGGGGACTAGTCATTTCAATTTCCAATTGAATGAGCCCTTTTTGAAGTTTCTACGACGACGCTTCCCCCCCCCCCCACAGCCCTGAGGGCTGTGGGGGCGGGGGGGTTGTCATCCTCGAAAACCGAATTTCCAGAACTTTCAACTACGTTGAACGAAATGGCTATCTCAAAATTTTGATTGGATATGTTTGGGGAAAAAGTGGTTGGGAAAGGAGTTCTAATTGCCCTCCAATCACTTTTGACTATTAAAAAGGGCACTAGCCCTTTAAATTTCCAATCGAATGAGCCTTTTTTAAAGTTTCTACGACAAAGCTTTCTATAAAGACCGTATATGCCCCCAGGGCATAACCTTCAACTTCTGCACTGAGGGCTGTTGGGGGTGTCTTCCTCAAAAACAAAATCTCTATCTGGAAACCATCTACGCTGAACAAAATGGCTATCTCAAAATTTTGATTGGATGTGTTTCGAAAAATGGTGGGTGACGAAGGGGTTTTAGCTACCTTACATTTATTTCCTACTATTAAAAAGGGCACAAGCCACTCCGGTGCCCAATTGAATGAGCCCTTTTCAAAGCTTTGGTAAGGACTTCTTCGATACGAAATGTCCTGCTCTAAAGGGAAAAAATAATAAGTGATACCTTGTGTCAACATTGTTCTTTACTTAGGCAGTGGAATTGCGCTGCCTATGATCTCGTATATTCTATTCCACAAAATCCGTTGAGTGCAAATACGCAATGCTGAATTGCCATTAATATTACTGAATAAACAGAGTGTAATAATCATTCAGTTATTATGGAGTGCATATATTTTAGGGACAAAACCGCCACCGCCCGGTAGTATGTCCTCTGAAATTTGGGTAAGTAAAAAATTACACTTTCTTTAGTTCTAAACTGATTGTCTTAGAATTGTGGTTGTCTTAAACTGTCTTAGAATTGTTACTTGATATTGTATTGGTGCTCTTAGGGCTAAAACTTCTGTTTTTTGGCACAAGAGAGCATGAATTTGCACCATGCTGTAATGTGATCTCCTCAGTCACTTAAAAAAGGCGGTATAATCTCAAAATTCCATTAAAATGAACCCTCTCCTAATATACTTCCACTACTGATCCAGTACGTTCATCCCTGGGAAAGAAAACCCTACAACAAATGAACATGTATTTGTAACTATCCTACTCAGGGAATAACGCAAAATTTCGAGTTTTTGTATATTAGAACTTGATACCCACACTTTACTGTTCTTAGACTGGTTGAATTTCATTGTATAATATCATCAACATCTAACCCAATTTTTGGAATTCTCTCCGTTTTATTGGAAGTTATTCATTTTATTACTCTTATAACATTTCTGCAGATGTATTCAAATAAAAGAATTTTGTATATTTGGAACCAGTGCAAAAATTAAATTTATTTCATTTAGGCTATACATGAAATAAGTCTGATTTTTACAATTAATTAAATTAAATTTTAAAATATATATAAGAATATATATATTGTTATAATTTTTTTAGAGTTATGTTTTCTATTGATACAGGTTGCTCTTTGGGGAGGTGATCAGAGAATTTATGCTAAGTTTCAACGAATGATGCTTAACAAATTATTAGCTAAACTTTAAGGCAAGAACTTGGACGTTTGAAGAGTGTCAGTCCCACCCCTCTTATTAATATATTACATCTTCGGCTCGTATCAACGTCATTCTAACTTTATTTGTTAATGTGTCCGTTTAATTTCTGTCCCTTTATAGTACCATATTGAGGGTTGTCCCAAGTAGGAAGGGAGCTCGCCTCCACAGTCGTTGAAGTTGAAGTTAAGCTTTTGCTTGCCAATGTTTTACAAGAAATATCGCCTCTATTTTTTAGGGAGATCTGAAATGCCAAAAACGGTTTTGTAATGGGTAAATTTGTAAAGGGGATTCATGGGAGAAATATTAGAGAAATTGGAAAATATTGCAAAGAGAAACGCTGCAAAAGTATCTAAAATAAACTGCTTGTCAATGGTAACAAGGAAAATAATAACAAATAATAGGCAGTGCAATAGCGCTGCCTAAGCAAAGAACGATGGTGGCACAATGTTTTGTTTTTTTTCTACGGTTTTTTTCTAAGGTTAAGGCATATAAGGTTCTTATAGAAAGCTTTGTCGTAGAAACTTCAAAAAGGGCTCATTCGATTGGAAATTCAAAGGTCTAGTGTCCTTTTTGATAATTGAAAGTGATTGGAGTGCAACTAACTCCCCTCTCACGCCCACCTTTTCCCCAAACATATCCAATCAAAATTTTGAGATAGCCATTTCGTCCAACGTAGTAGAAAGTTCTGGAAATTAGGTCTTTGAGGATGACAACCCCCCCCCTCCACACACACATTCCTCAGGACAAGGGTTGTAACTCACGCCCTAGGGGCATATAAGGTTTTCATACAAAGCCTTTTGTTCAAAAAGGGCTCATTCGATTGGAAATTGAAATGGCCAAAACCCTTTTTTATAGTCGAAAGTGATTGGAGGGCAACTAACCCCCCTCTCACAAATTTATTCAAACACATCCAATCAAAATTTTTAGATAGCCATTTTGTTCAACGTAGTTGAAAGTTCTGGAAATTAGGTCTTTGAGGATGATGACCCCCTCAAAGCCGCCAGGTCAAGGGTTATAAGTTATGCCCTGGGGGCATATAAGGTTTCTATTGAAAGCTTTGTCTAAGAAACTTGAAAAGGGCTCATTCGATTGGATATTTAAAGGGCTAGTGCCCTTTTTAATAGTCGAAAGTGATTGAAGGGCAACTAACCGCCCTCTCACGCCCACCTTTTCCCCAAACACATCCAATCAAAATTTTTAGATAGGCATTTTTTTCAAAGTAGTTGAAAGTTTTGGAAGTTAGGTCTTTAAGGATGACAACACCCCCCCCCCTCACAGCCTTCGGGGCAAGGGTTGTAAGTTAGGCCCTGGGGGCATATAAGGTTTTTATAGAAAGCGTTGTCGTAGAAACTTCAAAAAGGGCTCATTCAATTGGAAATTGAAAGGGCTAGTGCTCTTTTCAATAGTTGAAAGTAATTGGAGGACAACTAACCCCCCTCTCACGCCCACCATTTCCCCAACACATACAATAAAAATTTTGAGATATTCGTTTTGTTCAACGTAGTTGAAAGTTCTAGAAATTAGGTGTTTGAGGATGACAACCCTCCCCCCACAACCCCCAGGGCAAGGGTTATAAGTTATTCCCCGGGGGCATATACGGTTTTTATAGAAAGTTTTGTCGTAGAAATTTCAAAAAGGATTCATTTGATTGGAAATTGAAAGGGTTAGTGCCCCTTTTAATAGTCGAAACTGAAGGGAGAGCAACTAGCCCCCCTCTCAAGCCCACGATTTCCCTAAACACATTCAATCAAAGTTGTGAGATAGCCATTTTGTTCAACGTAGTTCTGGAAAGTTCTGGAATGTATTTGAGGATGACAAACCTCCCAGAGCCCCCAGGGCAAAGGTTGTAATTTATACCCTGGGGCATATAGGATTTTTTAGATAGCGTTGTCGTAGAAACTTCAAAAGGGGCTCATTCAGTTGGAAATTAAGAGGGCTAGTGCTCTTTTTAATAGTCGAAAGTGAAAGGGTAACTAACCCCCTCTCACGTCCACCATTTCCCCAAACACATCCAATCAAAATTTTCAGATAGCCATTTTGTTCCACGTAGTTGAAAGTTCTGGAAATTAGGTCTTTGAGGATGACGCTTCCTCCAGAGCCCTCAGGGCTAAGGTTGTAGGTTATGCCCTGGGGCCATATAAGGTTTTCACTTAAATCTTTGTCATAGAAACTTTTTAATAGTCGAAAGTGATTGGAGGGCAACAAACCCCCCTCTCACCGTTAATTTGGGCATATTTATTTTTTAGTATAATCTAAATAAAACACGTTACAGTCAGCATAACTAAAATAGAACATTCCAGTGTTCAAACCTTTTTAATAGTAGAAAGTGATTGGAAGGCAACTAACGCCACTCTCACGCCCACAATTTCACCAAATGCATCCAATCAAAATTTTGAGACAGACATTTTGTTCAATGTAATTGAAAGTTCTGGAAATTAGGCTTTTTCCAACGCTGTCATAGAAACTTAGAAAAAGTCTCATTCAACTGTGAGTTGAGAGGGCTAATTCCCCTGTAAATAGTCAAAAGTGATGAGAGGATTATTGACCCCCCCCACGCCCATTGTTTTCCCAAGCATTGCTAATCAACATTTTGATATAGCCATTTTGTTGAACGTAGTTGAAGGGTAGGAAAATTATGACTTTGAGTATGACGACCCCCACACAACCATCAGGGCTAAGGCTGTAAGTTAAGACCAGGGGCATATAATGTTTTTATAGAAAGTTTTGTTGTAAAAACTTCAAAAAGGGTTCTTTCGACTGGAAATTGAGAGGAATATTGCCCTTTTTAATAGTCGAAAGTACCTGGAGGGAGAGTCGCCTCCCCACGCCTATCACTTCCGCAAAAATTTCCGATCAACATTTTGATATGGTCATTTTGTTTAACTTAATTCAAAGGTCTTGAACTTATCTCTTTGAGGATGACAAACCTCCCCCCACAGCCCTCATCACAAGGGTCGTAAGTTATGCCCTTGGGGCATGTTTGTTTTTGGTAGAAAGTTTTGTTACGGATACTTCAAAAAGGGCTTATTTGACCGGAAATTGAGAGATTAGCGCCTGTTGCGGTAGTCAAAATTCTTAAGAGGGCAAGTTTTGATATAGTCATTTGTTTCAGCCCATCAGAAAGGCAGGGAAATTTTATATTTGAAGATAACAAATCCCCCCAGCCCTAAGGGCAAGGGTTGTAAGTTATGCCCTGGGGAAATATAGGGTTTTATAGAAAGTGTGGTCATATAAACTTCGGAGGGGGCTCATTGGATTGGTAATAATAAGTTCTAGTGCTCTTTTTAAGAGCCAAAGTGATCAGAGGGAAGCTACTCCCTCCACCCTACACACACGTCGTATTGTCCCGAAATGTGTCTAATAAAATTTTTTTGAGATAGCCATTCTATTCAAAATAGTCTAAATATCATATAACAAGGTTTTGGGGTTGAAACAAAGCCCAGAGATTAGGGGCAAGGGCTGTAAGTTATGCCCAGGAGGTATTAAAGGTTTTTACGGAAGGGCTGGTTGTTTCACCTTAGAAGAGGCTCAGTCTTTCTCCCTGAAAAATTCTATTTCAATATTAAATGAACAGAAATTATTAAAAAAAAACTTTTTGCACAAAATAAGTTTTTCAAAAAAAGTAAAGAACTCTATTAAACCAAAAATGAAAAATAATTAGAATCAAATAATCTACCAAGCAGACAACTACCACAAATCAGCATCATTAAATAAATGAAACCCAAAATAAACAGAAATTAAAATAAGTCAAACTCAAAACGATCAGAAATTAATCTGAGTAGAGCTCTAAACCCTAATCTTTCAAAAAGCCAAAATATAATTTGCACTTTACTGAAAAAAATTCTTTAAAATGTTTTCACTTTTATAACTTTAAGAACAAAAAAATTAATTAAGATTTAAGGAATAAATATCAGCATATGTATATTAAACCGACAATGGACATTTTTTTAGTAAATTCATTTGAATTTTTCTCAGTACTGTACAAATTATATTCTGGCTTTTAGTAAGCTTGGGGCTTAAAACCCTCCTGAGATTAATTCCTGCTCGTTTTCATTTTGACTTATTTTAATTTCTCGTTGTTTTGGGTTTCATTTATTTATTGATACTGATTTGTGGTAGTTGTATGCTTGGTAAATTATTTTATTCAATTTTGTTTTTCATTTTTGGTGTAATGGAGTTCCTTACTTTTTTTTTCAAAACTTATTTTGTGAATTTTTTTTTTTTTAATAATTAATAAATTAACACCTCATCAATATAAATAGCTTAAATAAAAAGGAACTACATAAAAATATTCTATGATTAGGATATCCTATGATCAGGATAAGTGTGTGCTCACCTGAAGGAATCTTCGCAGCGACCGAATAGTATCAAGTAAATGTAATAATTTCATTAACATTAAAAGTTGCTCTGCAACAATAGATACATGGATTCCTTTATTTTCCTTAATATTAAATGAAAAACAAATCAATAAATAAAAATAGCCACTACTAGGAGGTCAACTAACCTGTACGCAGTGTTTTTTTTAATTAATTAAATCATATCATCAATAACATAAAAATAAACACAACAAAGAAGAACGAAAAGAAAAAAAAACACAACCAAACCGTGATCTTCACGAGGAACCTGCTCTAATTTAGAGCTCCTAATAATGTCCAGGAGGCTATTCTAGAGGGTTAAACTTTCGTAACGAGAGATATTGCTGACTTCACAGAAATTCTTTTCTAATATACTAGCTTATCAGCGTTCCTAGTAGGATGGAAATGTTAATCAGAATTAGTAGAAAACACAACAGCAAAATAATTTGGCACAGTCTCGTTCCAATATTTGTAGGCCAGGGTAATCCCGTTATTGAACAGCATTCAAAACATTAAATTTCCGGGGGAGCTTTTTTCTCCCACTAACATTCATAATGCACGCTTAAGGGCTGAGCAAACGTATCCTTTTTCGGGTGCAGATTTCAGCAGCTCAGTTGGCAAACGGTAGCGATACAAAAAAAACGTCTTTTGCATGAGATTTTCAAAACCAAACATCGTGGACCCCAATAGTCAACTGTAGGTTGTCAATAGTTCTATGATTGATCTCAACTTATTATTTAGTTCATTTATTATTATTAAGCTTTTTTATCATTATTATTAAGCTCTTTTAATGTAAAATCTTTATTCTTTAAAAAAAATATTTCTATTAAAATATTTCAATTAAATTTTTTTAATGAAATTAATTATTTCATTATTAAATTATAAGGTCCTTTCATTATTATTGTTACTTAGTTCTTTTGATTTTCTTGTTGAAGGGAAAGAACCGATTTAGGATTCCTTTTTTTGATGATAATGATGAAATTCAGCGCCGTTTATGTAAATTGGCGCTGAAATTAGAAAATATTTCCGTCGGTAAAATCGGCGCTGAAAAAGCCTACCTGTGTCCAGCCTACTGGTCCAAAAATTTGTTCCAAATGAGGGGATGCTTGAGGTTAAATTACCACTCCAGTGGCGCCAATTGGATTGGTTATTGGGAGGACACCAGTACCCCTTAGATTTTCTGTACCGACTTAGGTTAACATGGGATTTCTGGAAGTCAGATTCCCACAGGATTTCTGGAAGTCAGATAGAAAATTAACATGGGGTTTCTGGAAGTCAGATAACTGAAGCTCCTAGCCCCTCGCACCTGTGCAATACGGTCAGCTGTTTCCAGGTGTTCTACCATCTTTATATGATTAATATGACATGATTAATATGGCACTGATTCTCATCTGCAAATTTTTGCTTTTAAATCGATTCCTTCTGAACACATAAAAAAACCGGTAACTAAAAATGAACTGACAATATTTGAAGCATTGAATTTAGTTTGAAATAAAGCGCCAATAAACCCCCAGCACTTTTTGGTAATTTCTCTTCATTTTTAGACTAATTTCGTTATTCATTGTCATTTGTGTTTGTATTATGATTAATTAAATAGAACAAGCAAGGGTTTTAAAATAAAAGTAGAGAGTAACACTAAAACTCAAAAGGAGAAAAATTATCCTTTATATGAGTAGTATCCCCTCAATTTAGTTTGGAAGTCAGATAGGAAGTTAACATGGGATTTCTGGAAGTCAGATTCCCATCGGATTTCTGGAAGTCAGATAGAAAATTAACATTGGGTTTCTGGAAGTCAGATAACTGAAGCTCCTAGCCCCTCAATCCTGTGGAATACGGTCAGCTGTTTATAGGTGTTCTACCATCTTTTATGATTAATCGGAGTGTGGTCGGGATATTTAACAACTACCAATAATAGGAGTTACTAGCCCATGCGTTTCGGGAAATTCCCCAAGATTTCGGGAAATTCTATTTCGGGGGTATCTTCATTAAAATACTGCATTTTCGGTATTTTATCTGTAAAATCCAGAAAAAAACATTCCATCCTAGATATTACAGAATACATCCCCCACAACTTTTTCATGATTTGAAGCCCCTGCAACCCTCCATATTGATCGTAGAGGTCTTGTTTTAGAGATCAAAAAGGTGCAGAGATGTAAAATGATATGAAGGCATAAATAATGGTGAAGTCATAGAAGACCAAGTTCTTTTAAGATAAGTTTATTTTGCCCGCTTACCTTCATATAAAAAAGAAGGGTAAATAAACGAAAAAGGAAAAAAAATACAAAGAAATATTCAAACTTTGTATAGGCAGAAACAGAAAATGCAAAATTAATCCAACCAACATTCCTATATAATATGAAAAAGGCAAAAATGAAACAAATCATCCAGGTGTTTTTTAAAACAATCTATCTATTGCGCAACCGTAACAAATAGAGGATCAAAGCTGAATATCTTTAAAAATGAAACTATTCGGGAAATATAACAGAAAATTCAATAGAAATTTTAATGGAAAATATAATAGAGAGGTCAAATAACGATAATATCCTGATAAAAGCTTTTCGTAAGACTAATAATTTAAAGTAAAAGCCAGGCACAAGCTTCTTACAATTCTCTACGAAATGAGAAATTATAAAAAATGTCAAGTGCATGAGAATTATCAAGTTATAGTAGTCAAATAGTAGCATTAATACAACACAAACATGCTACGAAAGGACAGTGAGTCATTGTCCGTAGAGATATAGTAAGCCAACACCGGAAGCCGGACCCTTTTCCATCTATTTGATATGACTTAAGCCGAAAAGTAGCACTTAGCTCGAAAAATCGCTACCGGCTTGCTGGTTACACGGACGACCCTTTCCTGGCCACTTTAGAGTGCTTGAAGTTACTCACGGCTTCTTGTTCAACAAATCGTGCTACCCTCCTTGTACTAAAGACAGCAAATTAATCTAGCGTCCCGCAAGATCATTATATCGTGAGTAGCTCGAAGAACCGCTACCAATTTACAGGTTACACAGACTGCCCTTTCCTGGCAATTTAAGGGTGTTTAAGGTTAATCACGGCTTCTTATTCAAGAAACTATGCTACCCAGCACGAGCTACAGACAGCAAATTAATCTAGCGTTCTGCAAGGTCACTATAGCTGGAATTAAGTGCTCTATCTGATGTCTTCTATAATAGACGATTTATGGAGCACGCCTTAATAATATTAGATGGCGCATGGAATAATCCAAATCGGGCAAATGCTACTCGACAAATATTGGAGGAATTGAATAGATGGCGAGTATTCCTTATTTTATATGAAAGCGGCTGTTGGGGGAACAATTAGATATCATGTCGGAATTGATGGTTCGTTTGACACTATTTTAACAAGTTTTTCAATATGTTTTCACTAGCAGCCTTCAAATCTGCCACTTTACGGAAATAATTTATTCCAGATGAAGAAGATTGGACATTCACTAAACTCAAAAATAGGAACATCTATCATGCACCAATCTGTGTTTTGTTGTTGTTTTTCTTGTTTTTCCTCTTGCTGTATACTTGGAGAACCTTTAAAGAGCGTCGTTTAACCGTTAATTCATGTTTTCGTCATAAATTATTGTAATATTAAACAGTACGATTGAATATCACGAATTAAACATTGGAGCTATTAATTGAGCAGAATGGATAAGAAACATGCGTATGGGTATTAGCCTCTACTGATTTGGTACTCCAGTGAGTTGTTATTGGTTATGATATCATATGATGTTTTCCCAGCTTACCATTTAACTTTACTTTTTCTTCCTTACCTTAGGCATTGAAAGAACGCCGTGATGTCTCCAGTTCTGCTGACTGTGATCCAATTGTCTGGACGAATAGAAGGCTCATTGAATGGATACGATCCATTGATCTTGGAGAATATGCAGACTCTCTTAGAGGTAATGTGAAAATTATGTGTACTTTTAACTATCTAAATTTACTCTTAAAAATTTATACTTTTATTATTGTTAAACTCTTTCTTAACACTTACATTCAATCTCAAGATTGACCTTTCTTGTTGAATGGTCTCTCTTGGCAGATTAGGTGAAAAAGAAAGATCATGAAACAGTTTGTGATACCTTGGATGTGAAGGAAGATTTGCTCTGTGAGGAGGAATTAGCGACAGTACTAAAAGGACTAAAAAATAATAAGGCTCTAGGTGCTGATAGGGTGGTAAATGAGTTTCTTAAAAATGGTGGCTCTGAGGTTAGAAATAAGTTACTGATAATTATGAATGTGATTTTTGAAAAAGGGGAAGCACCTAACGACTTTAGGAAAACCTTAATTAAGCCACTTTATAAGAAAGGTGATAAAAGTGAGTGTGGTAATTATCGAGGCATCTGTCAGGTTTCTATAGGTAGTAAATCACTTAGTAATATGATAGTGTTTAGACTGAGAGATGCCGTAGACAAAGTTTGAAGAAAAGAATAGTTTGGTTTCAGAAAAGGTGGAGGATGTGTCGACCAAACTTTCACTCTTAGACTAATAATTGTGGAGTGCCTGATTCTTCAAGCACTTTAGTCCTAAGTTTTATAGATTGTGAGTAAGCGTTCGATTCAATTGATAGAAAAGTTTTAATTAAGGTTCCATCCTTGTATGGTATACCGTAAATACATTAAAGGAATTAGTGCTGTGTACGAGAATTACACTGCTGTGGTTAAGGTCGGAAATGAGGTTAGCAGCTGGCTTTGTGTTAAATCAGGAGTTAAACATGGTTGTGTTCTATCCCCCTATATATGGATCATTTTGTTGGAATTGTTCTCAAAGAGCACAGGGAAGGCAATGGGAGACCACGGAATCAAATTGGGAGGATAATGTCTCCTGGACTTAGATTATGCTGATGATCTAAGTATCCTAGATGAAAGTGTGAGCAAAATGAATAAAGTTTTAGAAGTTTTGCGAGTTCAGGGTGCTAGAATAGGTTTGAAAATTAATGTTAAAAAGACTAAGTCACTAAGGCTAGGAATAAGGAATAAGGCTCAATGTGTTTTTTCACAGATGAAAGAAGTTTGGAAGAATAGGAAGATAAGTCTGCAAACCAAGATTAGAATATTAGAAGCTAGAGTGATGACAGTGGTCAAATATGGCTCTGAAGCATGGGCGCTCCGAAAAGCGGATAAAGATTTGATAGATGTTTTCCAGAGAAATTGCTTACGGATTGTTCTGCGTACCAGGCTAACTGACCGTATTTCAAACAATAGGCTGTACAAAAAATCGGGTTCAATACCGCTCTCTAGGACTATAATGAAAGAAAGGTTGAGGTGGCTAGTTGTGCGGATGAAGGATGACGGTTATATGAAAAATGTGGTTCAATACCGCTTTCTAGGGCTATAATGAAAGAAACGTTGAGGTGGCTAGGACACGTTCTGCGGATGGCGGATAATAAACTGCCGAAGATAGTTCTTTTCAGCCAACCGTCTAAGGCTAAACGGAAAGTAGGTCGTCCACATCTTGGATGGAAAGACGTCATTAAGAAATGTTTAAAGGAAATGGAAGCTTCATGGGAGGGTGTAAAAAGGGAGGCTTTGAGTAGATTGGGATGGAGGAAGAGTGTGTGTAGCTGTGTTGGCCTCAGGCGGCTAGGTGCTGCGGTGAGTTGTTAGTAGTAGTAGCAGATTTTGTATATTAGTTTTAAAATAGTAGAGAATAAAAAAGTAACTCATATATGCATTTAACAAAAAAAAAACTTTGTGGAACATTATAATCTCAATAAACCTAAAACTCTCTAATTTATGACAAAAACCAGAAAGGTATTGCAGAGTTCGGAAAAAAGTCTATTATCTTTTAATTTTACTTACTTACTCAACTACCATCCGAGTGGCTTGGCCGACTTGGGGCCTCTGCCCTGATTGCATCATTACAGTATTTTTATTATGTTTTCATGGCAACACTCGGGAGTTTGTTCTTTGGGTGATAGGCACGAATTTTCCTTTCAAGGGCTATTTTAGGTTGGGGTTGGGCTAAGTTGGGTGTGGACTAATGCTGGACGGGTCCTAATCATCAAAGCTGTTTGAGTTGGATTGTCTGCATGACGCTTTGAGAGTAGTTTAGAGAGAACGATAGCTGTTCGTTTGATACATTATCCATGTAAGTGATTCCAGCAAGCATTTCAGAGCTATTTAACTTTGAAAGCCGCCAGTCGGCGTTTGTCATCAGCTTTTAGGGTTCATGTATCTACTTCATACGTTGCAAACAAAATCATTAAAGCGTAGAAAAGACATACGTTCAGCTTTATGGACCGGTATTTATTTTACAAAACAGAGCACAGTAACTGAAAACATTCAGAGGCAAAATCCAGGTGTCATTTTATATCATTGGAGGAGTAATTTGTGGATGTCAGTACACTCCCTAGGTACGTAAAGTGATCGGTGATCCATTCGCTTTCCTCACCCTGAACAGTGACTTTGGTGTGAGTGATATATGTGTCTGTGTGCCATGCTAATTGAACTTGGTCATCACTTTGTTCTTGCTGGGGTTTATCTTCATACCAAAGAAACTAGCTGAGTCACCAATAATAATATTTACATTTGCTTGGTGCTCCTCTATTTTTCCATTCAGAAGATTGATGTCATCACATGCACGAGCATATGCAATTTATATCCCCTTAAGACTACCCTTGTGTCATTAGGGGCAAGTGCCAGCACAACATTCAGGAATTGGCAAAAGAGAGTGGGTGAGAAGAGACATCCTTTTCGGTTACCATGTTTCTATCTACCTGGCGTATAGTTTACTTCTCGATTTGGCTTTTGAGTTGTCTGAATCTATCCTTGCTTTCTCTATCTTGCTTGTTTTGGAGAGTTTGTTTCTCGTCACACACGTCTCTAGTCTCCTGGGTAATCCTTGGCATGTTTCTTGCCGATCTACGGCCAAGGACCAGCTCAGCTGTCTCATGTTATTACCATGCAATTTTGCATTAAAAGCAGATCAATGTCAGTTGGGCTAAATGGGACAGCTATTTCTTGCATGAACTTCGATAGTCGTTCGTCTAGCTGCTCTCAATATTTTTGTTCCATCATCTAATCTTTCAGGCTTCCACTTGATATCTTCGATCTTCTTGCTTGGATTTGACAATTACCTTTAATTTTTGGCGAAATGATTCCATTTCTACTTCCATCGGTCAACTTCCACTTTCCGCTTCTATTTCCATCGATTAGATTACGGTATGCAATCTATCATTTTGGGAGTCCTTCCATCGGGGGACCACCAAGCAGCTTTTTGCTTTAGCTGGTGCTTGAACATTGTGTTTGTTACAAAAAGCTCGTTATCTTACTTACTTACTTACTTAAGTCCCATCCATCCTCATGGGACGTCTTAGGACCACTCCTTTCAAAGAAATCCAATGAACTAGGGCTCGATATGCTGTTCTGTCAAGGGTGGTTTGGGATAGTTGGGTAATGTGTTTTTGGTCTAAGTTTTCGATCCACTTTTTGCGCAGTCTTCCCCGTGGTCTAAGCCCTTCAGTTGTCTCTTCAAGCGCGATCTTGGGTAGGCGTTTGGGATTCATTCGTTTTACGTGGCCGAACCAGCGCAGCTGCTGTTTTCGAATTTTGTCCTGGATAGTGTCTTGCGATAGTGTCCGGATAGTGTTCTTTCTTCGGACTTCTTCGTTTGTGATATGGTCAGTATATTTGATCTTGGCTATCCGGTGCAGACATCTCATTTCGAACGCAAGGAGATTGCGCTCGTTTTCATCTTTTAATGTCCAGGTTTCACACCCATATAGAGCAATGGGTATGATCAGACTATTGAACAGATGCAATTTCAGATGGCTCCAAAGGTGGTTATATTTCCAGATTTTTGATAGTCTTTTGAAGCTAGAGCTAGCAAGACTGAGGTGGCGTTTAATGTTAACAGTGTGGCAGTTGTCAGCTGTTAAGAGACTGCCGAGGTAAAGGAATTGATCGACTCTTTCCACTTGTTCACCGTCTATTACTAGGGGGGGTTTGTTATCTCCTGTCGTGATGTGACCATGATTTTGGTCTTGTTTGCGTTAATTTGCATATCAAATGGCTTTTTTGCTTGGGAGATACAGTCAGCCTGTCTCTGGAGTTCTTGAGCGGTAGTGGACATCTGGACAATATCATCCGCATATGCTAGTCTGTCAATTAAGATTCCTCCTATTCTGACTCCATATTCGACGGGTATCAGGGAGAGGATGGCATGCAGAAACAGGTTAAACAAGTGCGGCGAGAGGATGCATCTTTGTAGGACCCTGGAAGTTGTTGGGAATTCACCACAGAGCCCATCAGAGGTCAGTATTTGACTTTTAAATTGGTTGTACATGTCCTCAGTGATTCTGACTATTTCATCTTGGACACCATAGTGTCTTAGAATATGCCACAAGCCTTTCCTCCATATTAGGTCAAAGGCCTGTCGGAAGTCAATAAAGAGCTGATAGAGGTCTCTGTTAAACTCGATGAACCGTTCCATCATCTGACGCACAGTAAAAATTTGGTCAATAGTTGATCGTCCCGATCGACTCCCCGCTTGATACCCGCCAAGAACAGAGGTGGTGATTGCTTGAATTCTGCGAAGCAGGGTCTTGGTCAGAATTCTGGTTTGGTGGCTTGTGAGGCTGATGGGCCGGTAGTTGTCACATTCTTTCTTCGAGCCTTTTTTGTGTATTGGGACTATTGCTGCCTTGCACCACTGCTGCGGGACGTGTCCAGTAGACCAGGTGACTGATATAAGACTGTGGTATAGGTCGACAACGTCTTCTGAACCAACATTTATCAGTTCAGCAGTGACACCGTCTGGCCCCGGAGGTTTGCCTAACTTTAGGGATTCTATAGCTGCTTTGGTCTCACTTCTAAGCGGAGGTGAGGGGGGTCTCGATCTATTAATGGGAAGGAGTTTAGGACATTTGGGTCGGTCATTATGTTAGCAGAATTAAATTAGTCAGTCTCCTCTGCTGTTGGTCTGCCCGAATCTAAATTCGCTTAAGATATCTTCGATTCCACTATTTTTAGCTCCCAAGACGGTATTGAAGTCCCAAAGGAGTATAACAATGTCTTTCTTTGGAAATCTGCAGTATTCATCCGACCTTGAAGAATTGGGAGCTTAAACCTGTACCGGAAATGTTACTGAGCTTGCTTGCCAACTCCTTTATGTTTGTTCCAACTTTTCTCCCAGAAATCGGGCTATTTACTTTTCACTATCTGT